>NC_086448.1:5765776-6065776 GCF_028390025.1 Pseudophryne corroboree
GTCCGCAGCATAACGCTGGGGCCGTACAAGCGGACTCAGGTGCGGTAGGGGGTCATCTCAAGAGTTTCAGTACGCAGGGGGCTCACTCACAAGGGAACTCCGGGATCCTACATGTAGTATCCCAGGTGTACATTGGAAATTCGAGACATCTCCCCCTCACACAATTCACAGGCTGTATTCCCAGCAGGTGATAATCAAAGTACCCCTCTTACAACATGGAAGGGGGTAGTATTCCACACTATATTGTGGTACTGAAGCCAACCGGCTCGGTGAGATCTGAAATATTTGAACACTTACATACAAGCGTTCAAATCAAGATGGAGTCACTCAGAGCAGTGATAGCGAACCAGGAAGAAGGGGACGATATGGTGTCACTGGATATCAGGGACGCTTACCTACAGGTCCAAATTTGCCCTTCTCACCAAGGGTACTTCAGGTTCCTGGTACAGAACTGTCACTATCAGTTCAGACGCTGCCGTTTGGGTTGTCCACGGCGCCCCGGGTCTTTACCAAGGTAATGGCCGGAATGATGATTTTTCTTAAAAGGAAACATGGACGCTTTCCTGATAAGGGCAAGGTCCAGAGAACAGTTGGAGGTCGGAGTAGCACTATCTTAAGTAGTTCTACGTCAGCACGAGTGGATTCTAAATATTCCAAAATCGCAGCTTTTTCCGATGACACGTCTACTGTTCATAGGGATGATTCTGGACACAGTCCAGAAAAACGTGTTTCTCCCAGTGGAGAAAGCCAGGGAGTTCTCCGAGCTAATCGGGATCTTCCTAAAACCAGGAAAAGTGTCAGTGCATCATTGCACAAGAGTCCTGGTAAAAATGGTGGCTTATTACGAAGCAATTCCATTCGGCAGATTTCCCGCAAGAACTCTTCGGTGGGATCTGCTGGACAAATGGTCCGGATCGCATCCTCAGATGCATCAGCGGATAACCCTATATCCAAGGACAAGGGTGTCTCTCCTGTGGTGATTACAGAGTGCTCATCTTCTAGAGGGCCGCAGATTTGGCATTCAGGATTGGATGCCGGTGACCACGGAGGCCAGCCTGAGAGGCTGGAGAACAGTCACACAGGGAAAAAATTTCCAGGGAAGTGTGATTAAGTCTGGAGAATTCTCTCTGCATAAATAAGCTTAGACCAAATTTATAAGGCTCTAAACTTAGCAAGACCTCTGCTTCAAGGTCAGCCGGTATTGATCCAGTGGGATAACATCACGGCAGTCGCCCACGTAAACAGAAAGGGCGGCACAAGAAGCAGGAGGGCAGTGACAAAACTGCAAGGATTTTTCGCTAGGCGGAAAATCATGTGATAGCACTGTCAGCAGTGTTCTTTCCGGGAGTGGACGACTGGGAAGCAGACTTCCTCAGCAGGCATGACCTCCACCCGGGAGAGTGGAAACTTCATAGGGAAGTTTTTCAGCATGATTGTGGACCGTTGGCAAAGACCAAAGGTGGACATGATAGCGTCCCGCCCGAAAAACGGGACAGGTATTCCGCCAGGTCATGAGACCTTCAGGCGATAGCTGTGGATGTTCTGGTAACACCGTGGGTGTACCAGTCAGTGTATGGGTTCCCTCCTCTGTTTCTCATAACCAAGGTATTGAGAATTATAAGACATAGAGGAGTATGAACTATACTAGTGGCTCCGGATGGGCCAAGAGGGACTTGGTACCCGGAGCTTCAAGAGATGCTCACAGAGGACTAAGGGCCTGGGGAGCTAAGAAGGGACTTGCTTCAGCAAGTACCATGTCTTTTCCAAGAATTACCGCGGCTGCGTTTGACGGCATGGCGGTTGAATACCGGATTCTGAAGGGAAAAAGGCATTCCATAAGAGGTCATACCTACCTTGGTCAAAGCCAGGAAGGAGGTGACCGCACAACGTCATCACCACATGTGGTGAAAATATGTTGCGTGGGTAAGGCCAGGAAGGCTCCACGAAGGAAATTCAACTAGGTCGATTCTGCACTTCCTGAAAACAGGAGTGTTTTGAGTCTCAAATTGGGGTTCATTAAGATTTAAATTTCGGCCCTGTAGATTTTCTTCCAGAAAAAATTGACTTCAGTTCCTGAAGTCCAGATTGTAAAGGGTGTATTCCATATACAGTTCTTTTGTGCCTCTAGGGGCACCGTGAGATCTCAACATAGTGTTGGGATTCCTTAAAATCATATTGGTTTGAACCGCTAAAATCTGTGGATTTGAAATATCTCACATGGAAAGTGACCATGCTGTTGACCAATATCTCACATGGAAAGTGACCATGTTGTTAGTCCTGGCCTCGGCCAGGCGATTGTCAAAAAGAATGGGCGGTTTTGTTTTACAAAAGCCCATATTAGAATTTTCCATTTGAACAGGGCAGAACTGGGACTCGTCTCCAGTTTCTTCCTAAAGGGGTGTCAGCGTTGTCACCTGAAACAACCTATTGTGGTGCCTGCGGCTACTAGGGACTTGGAGGACTCCAAGTTACTAGACGTTGTCAGGGCCCTAAAAATATAAATATATATATATATATATATATATATATATATATATATATATATATATATATATATATATATATATAGTTAGGACGGCTGGAGTCAGAAAGTCTGACTTGCTGTTTATATTGTATGCACCCAACAAGCTGGGTGCTCCTGCTTCTAAGCAGTCTATTGCACGCTAGATTTGTAGCACTATTCAGCTTGCACATTCTGTGGCAGGCCTGCCACAGCCGAAATATGTAGATGCCCATTCCACAAGGAAGGTGGCCTCATCCTGGGCGGCTGCCCGAGGAGTCTCGGCATTATAACTTTGCCGAGCAGCTACGTGGTCAGGGGAGAACACGTTTGTAAAATTTTACAAATTTGATACTCTGGCTAAAGATGACCTGGAGTTCTCTCATTCGGTGCTGCAGAGTCATCCGCACTCTCCCGCCCGTTTGGGAGCTTTGGTATAATCCCCATGGTCCTGACGGAGTCCCCAGCATCCACTAGGACGTTAGAGAAAATAAGAATTTACTTACCGATAATTCTATTTCTCGTAGTCCGTAGTGGATGCTGGGCGCCCATCCCAAGTGCGGATTGTCTGCAATGCTTGTACATAGTTATTGTTACAAAAATCGGGTTATTACTATTGTTGTGAGCCATTTTTTCAGAGGCTACTTCGTTTTGTTATCATACTGTTAACTGGGTTCAGATCACAAGTTGTACGGTGTGATTGGTGTGGCTGGTATGAGTCTTACCCGGGATTCAAGATCCTTCCTTATTGTGTACGCTCGTCCGGGCACAGTACCTAACTGAGGCTTGGAGGAGGGTCATAGGGGGAGGAGCCAGTACACACCATGTGACCTAAAAAGCTTTTTAGATGTGCCCTGTCTCCTGCGGAGCCCGCTATTCCCCATGGTCCTGACGGAGTCCCCAGCATCCACTACGGACTACGAGAAATAGAATTATCGGTAAGTAAATTCTTATTTTTTTTTCCCCATACAGGACTGTGCAAAAGTTTTAGGCAGGTGTGGAAACAATGCTGTAAGAATGCTTTCACAAATAAAAGTGTTAATACAGGTAGTTGTTTTTTTAATCCATTAGCACAATGCAAAGTGAATGAACAGAAGAGAAATGTAAATCACATCACTATTTGGTGTGACCACCTTTGGTCTTCAAAGCAGCATCAATTCTTCTAGGTACACTTGCACACAGTTCCTTCTGGGCTCTGTGGGGGTCACATCATCAGTTCCTGGACTCCTTCTACTTCTTTACTCTGAAGATAGTTCTTAATGACATTGGCTGTATGTTTGGGGTCGTTGCAGAATAAATTTGGAGCCAATCAGACGCCTCCCTGATGGTAGTGCATGATGGGTAAGTACCTGCCGGATTGACTTAGATCTCTCTTCTGTTCATTCACTTTGCATTTTGGTAAGAGATAAAAATAAACTAACTAACACTTTTATTTAAAACTGTATGTAATAAAAAAAAAAAAATTATATACACACACACACACACACACACACACACACACACACACACACACACACACACACACACACACACACACACACACACCAAGTTCCAAGCTAATGTTCAGCCCTTTACGTCCATGGATAGGAGTGCCTTGTACTGTGACGATACACAATAGCACCAAGGGGCATTAGTAATAAGATTTGAACACTGTGGTAGTGGATAATTCAGAGATATTGGTAACATATATTTGCAAAGATAAGTTAAGCCTCCAGGCCAGACGGCAAGGCCTCTCTGATCCGGGGGGTCCTTACACTCCGTGATATCAGCACCTGCTCAGGGCCATATAATTGTCTGCTGTGAGGCGGAGACCACGTTTGTCACAGGGCTCTCACCAATCCTCCAGAGAGAATCACTTCTATATTTCTCACCTTTAGGTTGTTCTCAGTCATGAAGACTAGCGGCGTTTGTTATTCGCACCTCTGTGTGCAGCGTCACCACTGTCAGGACTATTGTGACAGTGGTGGTGTTGCATGTGCTGCTGAGAAGCTGGTGGGCTTAAAAATGGACTGAGTGGTCCGAAATGTCGACATACATGCCGACATACATGCCGACATAAAGGCCTGCATACTGGTGACGTACACAGAGCTGTGAATAACAAACGCCGCTGTTGTCCATGAAGGTGAAAAATATTGTAGTGATTATCTCGTGGATTGACGAGTCCCTGTGTCAGGAACGGACTGTATATGTATGTAGATCTATTTTCATTATTTAATGTTTTCACTGGGCTGTGTGTGTATATGGCATGGTGCAGCAGTGACTTACTGGGTGTGTGTATATATGCTATGGTGCAGTAGTGACTTACTGGGTGTGTGTGTGTATTGCATGGTGCAGTAGTGACTTACTGGGTGTGTGTATATATGGCATGGTGCAGCAGTGACTTACTGGGTGTGTGTATATATGGCATGGTGCAGCAGTGACTTACTGGGTGTGTGTATATATGGCATGGTGCAGTAGTGACTTACTGGGTGTGTGTATATATGGCATGGTGCAGTACTGACTTACTGGGTGTGTGTATATATGGCATGGTGCAGCAGTGACTTACTGGGTGTGTGTATATATGCTATGGTGCAGTAGTGACTTACTGGGTGTGTGTGTATTGCATGGTGCAGTAGTGACTTACTGGGTGTGTGTATATATGGCATGGTTCAGTAGTGACTTACTGGGTGTGTGTATATGGCATGGTGCAGTAGTGACTTACTGGGTGTGTGTATATGGCATGGTGCAGTAGTGACTTACTGGGTGTGTGTGTATTGCATGGTGCAGTAGTGACTTACTGGGTGTGTGTGTGTGTATTGCATGGTGCAGTAGTGACTTACTGGGTGTGTGTATATGGCATGGTGCAGTAGTGACTTACTGGGTGTGTATATATGGCATGGTGCAGTAGTGACTTACTGGGTGTGTGTGTATTGCATGGTGCAGTAGTGACTTACTGGGTGTGTGTATATATGGCATGGTTCAGTAGTGACTTACTGGGTGTGTGTATATGGCATGGTGCAGCAGTGATTTACTGGGTGTGTGTATATGGCATGGTGCAGTAGTGACTTACTGGGTGTGTGTATATATGGCATGGTGCAGTAGTGACTTACTGGGTGTGTGTATATATGGCATGGTGCAGCAGTGACTTACTGGGTGTGTGTATATATGGCATGGTGCAGTAGTGACTTACTGGGTGTGTGTGTGTATTGCATGGTGCAGTAGTGACTTACTGGGTGTGTGTATATATGGCATGGTGCAGTAGTGACTTACTGGGTGTGTGTGTATTGCATGGTGCAGTAGTGACTTACTGGGTGTGTGTATATATGGCATGGTGCAGTAGTGACTTACTGGGTGTGTGTGTATTGCATGGTGCAGTAGTGACTTACTGGGTGTGTGTGTATATGGCATGGTGCAGTAGTGACTTACTGGGTGTGTGTATATATGGCATGGTACAGTAGTGATTTACTGGGTGTGTGTATATGGCACGGTGCAGCAGTGACTTACTGGGTGTGTGTGTATATGGCATGGTGCAGCAGTGACTTACTGGGTGTGTGTATATATGGCATGCGGCAGTAGTGACTTACTGGGTGTGTGTATATGGCATGGTGCAGTAGTGACTTACTGGGTGTGTGTATATATGGCATGGTGCAGTAGTGACTTACTGGGTGTGTGTGTATATATGGCATGCTGCAGTAATGACTTACTGTGTGTGTGTATATATGGCATGGTGCAGCAGTGATTTACTGGGTGTGTGTATATGGCATGGTGCAGTAGTGACTTACTGGGTGTGTGTATATATGGCATGCTGCAGTAATGACTTACTGTGTGTGTGTGTATATATGGCATGGTGCAGCAGTGATTTACTGGGTGTGTGTATTGCATGGTGCAGTAGTGACTTACTGGGTGTGTGTATATATGGCATGGTGCAGTAGTGACTAACTGGGTGTGTGTATATATGGCATGGTGCAGTAGTGATTTTACTGGGTGTGTGTATATGGCATGGGGCAGTAGTGACTTATTGTGTGTGTGTATATGGCATGGTGCAGTAATGACTTACTGGGTGTGTGTATTGCATGGTGCATTAGTGACTTACTGGGTGTGTGTATATATGGCATGGTGCAGTAGTGACTTACTGGGTGTGTGTATATGGCATGGTGCAGCAGTGACTTACTGGGTGTGTGTATATATGGCATGGTGCAGTAATGACTTACTGGGTGTGTGTATGTATGGCATGGTGCAGTAGTGACTTACTGTGTGTGTATTGCATGGTGCAGCAGTGACTTACTGGGCTGTGTATATATGGCATGGTGCAGTAGTGGCTTACTGGGTGTGTGTATATATGGCATGGTGCAGTAGTGACTTACTGGGTGTGTGTATATATGGCATGGTGCAGTAGTGACTTACTGGGTGTGTGTATATGGCATGGTGCAGTAGTGACTTACTGGGTGGGTGTGTGTGTGTGTATTGCATGGTGCAGTAATGACTTACTGGGCTGTGTATATATGGCATGGTACAGTAGTGACTTACTGGGTGTGTGTATATGGCATGGTGCAATAGTGACTTACTGGGTGTGTGTATATGGCATGGTGCAGTAGTGATTTACTGGTTGTGTGTATATGGCATGGTGCAGTAGTGACTTACTGGGTGTGTGTATATGGCATGGTGCAGCAGTGATTTACTGGGTGTGTGTATATGGCATGGTGCAGTAGTGACTTACTGGGTGTGTGTATATGGCATGGTGCAGCAGTGATTTACTGGGTGTGTGTATATGGCATGGTGCAGCAGTGATTTACTGGGTGTGTGTATATGGCATGGTGCAGTAGTGACTTACTGGGTGTTTGTATATATGGCAAGGTGTAGTAGTCACTTACTGGGTGTGTGTATATGGCATGGTGCAATAGTGATTTACTGGGTGTGTATATATGGCATGGGGCAGTAGTGATTTACTGGGTGTGTGTATATGGCATGGTGCAGTAGGGACTTACTGGGTGTGTGTATATGGCATGGTGCAGCAGTGATTTACTGGGTGTGTGTATATGGCATGGTGCAGTAGGTACTTACTGGGTGTTTGTATATATGGCATGGTGCAGTAGTGACTTACTGGGTGTGTGTATATGGCATGGTGCAGTAGTGACTTACTGGGTGTGTGTATATATGGCATGGTGCAGTAGTGATTTACTGGGTGTGTGTATATGGCATGGTGCAGTAGGGACTTACTGGGTGTGTGTATATGGCATTGGGCAGTAGGGACTTACTGGGTGTGTGTATATGGCATGGTGCAGTAGAGACTTACTGGGTGTGTGTATATGGCATGGTGCAGCAGTGATTTACTGGGTGTGTGTATATGGCATGGTGCAGTAGTGACTTACTGGGTGTTTGTATATATGGCATGGTGCAGTAGTGACTTACTGTGTGTGTGTGTGTGTGTGTGTGTGTGTGTGTGTGTATTGCATGGTGCAGCAGTGACTTACTGGGCTGTGTATATATGGCATGGTGCAGTAGTGACTTACTGGGTGCGTGTATATATGGCATGTTGCAATAGTGATTTACTGGGTGTGTGTATATATGGCATGGTGCAGTAGTGACTTACTGGGTGTGTGTGTATTGCATGGTGCAGCAGTGACTTACTGGGCTGTGTATATATGGCATGGTGCAGTAGTGACTTACTGGGTGCGTGTATATATGGCATGTTGCAATAGTGATTTACTGGGTGTGTGTGTATATATGGCATGGTGCAGCAGTGACTTACTGGGTGTGTGTATGTGTGTATTGCATGGTGCAGCAGTGACTTACTGGGCTGTGTATATATGGCATGGTGCAGTAGTGATTTACTGGGTGTGTGTGTATATATGGCATGGTGCAGTAGTGACTTACTGGGTGTGTGTGTATATATGGCATGGTGCAGTAGTGACTTACTGGGTGTGTGTATATATGGCATGGTGCAGTAGTGACTTATTGGGTGTGTGTATATATGGCATGGTGCAGTAGTGACTTACTGGGTGTGTGTATATATGGCATGGTGCAGTAGTGACTTACTGGATGTGTGTATATGGCATGGTGCAGTAGTGACTTACTGTGTGTGTGTGTGTGTGTGTGTGTGTGTGTGTGTTGCATGGTGCAGTAATGACTTACTGGGCTGTGTATATATGGCATGGTGCAGTAGTGACTTACTGGGTGTGTGTATATGGCATGGTGCAATAGTGACTTACTGGGTGTGTGTATATGGCATGGTGCAGTAGTGATTTACTGGTTGTGTGTATATGGCATGGTGCAGTAGGGACTTACTGGGTGTGTGTATATGGCATGGTGCAGCAGTGATTTACTGGGTGTGTGTATATGGCATGGTGCAGTAGTGACTTACTGGGTGTTTGTATATATGGCATGGTGCAGTAGTGACTTACTGGGTGTGTGTATATATGGCATGGTGCAGCAGTGATTTACTGGTGTGTGTGTATATGGCATGGTGCAGTAGTGACTTACTGGTGTGTGTGTGTATATGGCATGGTGCAGTAGTGACTTACTGGGTGTGTGTGTATATGGCATGGTGCAGTAATGACTTACTGGGTGTGTGTGTGTGTGTGTGTGTGTGTGTGTGTGTGTGTGTGTGTGTATGGCATGGTCCAGTAGTGATTTACTGTGTGTGTGTATATGGCATGGTGCAGTAATGACTTACTGGGTGTGTGTATTGCATGGTGCATTAGTGACTTACTGGGTGTGTGTATATATGGCATGGTGCAGTAGTGAATTACTGGGTCTGTGTATATATGGCATGGTGCAGTAGTGACTTACTGGGTGTGTGTGTGTGTGTGTGTGTGTGTGTGTGTGTGTGTATATATATATATATATATATATATATATATATATGGCATGGTGCAGTAGTGATTTACTGGTTGTGTGTTTATATGGCATGGTTTAGTAGTGATTTACTGGGTGTGTGTATATGGCATGGGGCAGTAGTGACTTATTGGGTGTGTGTGTATATGGCATGGTGCAGTAATGACTTACTGGGTGTGTGTATTGCATGGTGCATTAGTGACTTACTGGGTGTGTGTATATATGGCATGGTGCAGTAGTGAATTACTGGGTCTGTGTATATATGGCATGGTGCAGTAGTGACTTACTGGGTGTGTGTGTGTGTGTATATATATATATATATATATATATATATATATATATATATATATATATATATATGGCATGGTGCAGTAGTGATTTACTGGTTGTGTGTTTATATGGCATGGTTTAGTAGTGATTTACTGGGTGTGTGTATATGGCATGGGGCAGTAGTGACTTATTGGGTGTGTGTGTATATGGCATGGTGCAGTAATGACTTACTGGGTGTGTGTATTGCATGGTGCAGTAGTGACTTACTGGGGGCGTGTATATATGGCATTTTGCAATAGTGATTTACTGGGTGTGCGTATATATGGCATGGTGCAGTAGTGAATAACTGGGTGTGTGTATATATGGCATGGTGCAGTAGTGATTTACTGGGTGTGTATATATATGGCATGCTGCAGTAGTGACTTACTGGGTTTGTGTATATATGGCACGGTGCAGTAGTGACTTACTGGGTGTGTGTATATATATGGCATGGTGCAGTAGTGACTTACTGGGGGGGGTGTGTGTGTGTGTGTGTGTGTGTGTGTGTGTGTGTGTGTGTGTGTGTGTGTGTGTGTGTGTGTGTGTGTGTATATGGCATGGTCCAGTAGTGATTTACTGTGTGTGTGTGTATATGGCATGGTGCAGTAATGACTTACTGGGGGGGTGTATTGCATGGTGCATTAGTGACTTACTGGGTGTCTGTATATATGGCATGGTGCAGTAGTGACTTACCGGGTCTGTGTATATATGGCATGGTGCAGTAGTGACTTACTGGGTGTGTGTATATATGGCATGGTGCAGTAGTGACTTACTGGTTGTGTGTTTATATGGCATGGTTTAGTAATGATTTACTGGGTGTTTGTATATGGCATGGGGCAGTAGTGACTTATTGGGTGTCTGTGTATATGGCATGGTGCAGTAATGACTTACTGGGTGTGTGTATGGCATGGTGCAGTAGTGACTTACTGGGTGTGTGTATATATGGCATGGTGCAGCAGTGATTTACTGGTGTGTGTGTGTATATGGCATGGTGCAGTAGTGACTTACTGGGTGTGTGTATATATGGCATGGTGCAGTAGTGACTTATTGGGTGTGTGTGTATATGGCATGGTGCAGTAATGACTTACTGGGTGTGTGTATTGCATGGTGCATTAGTGACTTACTGGGTGTCTGTATATATGGCATGGTGCAGTAGTGACTTACTAGGGTGTGTATATATGGCATGGTGCAGTAGTGACTTACTGGGTGTGTGTGTGTGTGTGTGTGTGTGTGTGTGTATATATGGCATGGCGCAGCAGTGATTTACTGGGTGTGTGTATATGGCATGGTGCAGTAGTGACTTACTGGGTGTGTGTGTATATGGCATGGTGCAGTAGTGACTTACTGGGTGTGTGTGTATATGGCATGGTGCAGCAGTGACTTACTGTGTGTGTGTGTGTGTGTGTGTGTGTGTGTGTGTGTGTGTGTGTGTGTATTGCATGGTGCAGCAGTGACTTACTGGGCTGTGTATATATGGCATGGTGCAGTATTGACTTACTGGGTGTGTGTGTATATATGGCATGGTGCAGTAGTGATTTACTGGGTGTGTGTATATATGGCATGGTGCAGTAGTGACTTACTGGGCTGTGTATATATGGCATGGTGCAGTAGTGACTTACTGGGTGCGTGTATTTATGTCATTTTGCAATAGTGATTTACTGGGTGTGCGTATATATGGCATGGTGCAGTAGTGATTTACTGGGTGTGTGTATATATGGCATGGTGCAGTAGTGATTTACTGGGTGTGTGCATATATGGCATGCTGCAGTAGTGACTTACTGGGTTTGTGTATATATGGCATGGTGCAGTAGTGACTTACTGGGGTGTGTGTGTGTGTGTGTGTGTGTGTGTGTGTGTGTGTGTGTGTGTGTGTGTATATATGGCATGGTCCAGTAGTGATTTACTGTGTGTATATGGCATGGTGCAGTAATGACTTACTGGGTGTGTGTATTGCATGGTGCATTAGTGACTTACTGGGTGTGTGTATTCCTCTGACGTCCTAGTGGATGCTGGGAACTCCGTAAGGACCATGGGGAATAGCGGCTCCGCAGGAGACTGGGCACATCTAAAGAAAGCTTTAGGACTACCCGGTGTGCACTGGCCCCTCCCCCTATGACCCTCCTCCAAGCCTCAGTTAGATTTTTGTGCCCGACCGAGCAGGGTGCAATCTAGGAGGCTCTCCTGAGCTTCTTAGAAAAAGTTAGTTTTAGGTTTTTTATTTTCAGTGAGACCTGCTGGCAACAGGCTCACTGCATCGAGGGACTAAGGGGAGAAGAAGCGAACTCACCTGAGTGCAAAGTGGATTGGGCTTCTTAGGCTACTGGACACCATTAGCTCCAGAGGAACCGAACACAGGCCCAGCCTCGGAGTCCGGTCCCAGAGCCGCGCCGCCGGCCCTCTTACAGAGCCAGAAGACAGAAGAGGTCCGGAAAATCGGCGGCAGAAGACCTCAGTCTTCACCAAGGTAGCGCACAGCACTGCAGCTGTGCGCCATTGCTCCTCATGCACACCACACACTCCGGTCACTGAGGGTGCAGGGCGCTGGGGGGGGGGGCGCCCTGAGCAGCAATATAAACACCTTGGCTGGCAAAAATACATCACATATAACCCCCAGGGCTATATGTATGTATATTAACCCCTGCCAGATTCCATAAAAATGCGGGGGGAAAGTCCGCAAAAAAGGGGCGGAGCTATCTCCTTCAGCACACTGGCGCCATTTTTCCCTCACAGCTCCGTTGGAGGGAAGCTCCCTGGCTTTCCCCTGCAGTTAATACACTACAGAAAGGGTTAAAAAGAGAGGGGGGGGGGGCACAATTTAGGCGCAGTATACAATATATATGCAGCTATAAGGGAAAACACTCTTTTATAGGTGCTATCCCTGTGATATATAGCTCCCTGGTGTGTGCTGGCATACTCTCCCTCTGTCTCCCCAAAGGGCTTTGTGGGGTCCTGTCCTCTATCAGAGCATTCCCTGTGTGTGTGCTGTGTGTCGGTACGGCTGTGTCGACAGGTATGTGGAGGATAATGAGGTGGAGGCGGAGCGAATGCCTGTAAATATGTTGTCACCCCCTGCGGGGTCGACACCGGTGTGGTTGAACTTATGGAAGGATTACGTGAAAGTGTCAACTCCTTACATAAAAGGTCGACGACACGGAACAGCCGGCTACTCAGCTTGTGCCTGTTCCAGCGTCTCAAATGTCATGGGGGGCTCTAAAAACGCCCGCTACCTCAGATAACAGACACAGATGTCGACACGGATACTGACTCCAGTGTCGACATCGATGAGACTGGTGTACCCTCCAAATAGGTCCACCCGTTACAGGATTGAGGCAATGAAAAATGTATTACACATTTATGATTATACCCCAGGTACCACATAAAAGGGTATTATGTTTGGTGAGAGAAAACTACCAGTAGTTTTTCCTGCATCTGAGAAATTAAATGAGGTGTGTGAGGAAGCGTGGTCTTCCCCCGGTAAGAAATTGATAATTTCTAAACGGTTATTGGCAGCGTACCCTTTCCCGCCAGAGGATAGGTCACGCGGGGAAACACCCCATAGGGTAGATACAGCGCTTACACGCTTATCAGAAAAGGTGGCACTACCGTCTCCGGATACGGCCGCCCTGAAGGAACCTGCTGTTAGAAAGCAGGAGGTTACCCTATAAGATATGGTCACACACTAGGGCATTATATTGCGACCAGCCGTTGCTTCGGCATGGATGTGCAGTGCTCCCGCTGCGTGGTCAGATTCCCTGTCGGAAAATAACTATGGATAGGGACAATATTTTGCTGAAAATAGAGCATATAAAAGACGTGGTCTTATACATGCGTGATGCACAGAGGGATATTTGCCGGCTGGCATCAAAAATAAGCGCTAGGTCCATTGCCGCCAGACGGGGGTTATGGACTTGGCAATGGTCAGGCGATGCCGACTCGAATCGGCACATGGAAGTTGCCCTATAAGGGGGTAAAACTGTTTGGGGATAGTTTTTCAGACCTCGTTTCCACAGCTACTGCTGGGAAATTAATTTTTTTGCCACAGGTTACCCCACAACAAAAGAAAGCACCGTATCATCAAGTACAGTCCTTTCGGCCCCAGAAAAGCAAGTGGGCTAGAGGCTCATCCTTTCTGCCGAGAGGCAAAGGTAGAGGAAAAAGCTGCAGCACACAGCTAGTTCCCAAGAGCAGAAGTCCTCCCTGCGTCCGGTAGGTCCACAGCATGGTGCTGGGGCTGCTCAGGCGGACCCGGGTACGGTGGGGGCCCGTCTCAGATATTTCAGCGGACAGTGGGCTCTCTCACATAGATCCCTGGGTCCTTCAAGTAGTATCTCAGGGGTACAGGCTGGAGTTCGAGACGTTCTTCCCCCCGCCGTTTCCTAAAATCTGCCTTACCGGCACCTCCCTCTGCCAGGGAGACGGTGTTGGTGGATATTCAACACTATAATCACAACAAGTGATTGTCAAGGTGCCCCTCCTTCAGCAAGGAAGGGGTTACTATTCCACAGTGGTTGTGGTACCGCAACGGTTCGGTGAGACCCATCTTGAAATTTAAATACTTGAACTTTTATATCAGAAGATTCAAGTTCAAGATGGAATCGCTCAGGGCGGTTATTACGAGCCTGGACGAGGGGGATTACAGGGTCTCCCTGGACATCAAGGATGCGTACCTCCATGTCCCCATTTACCCTCCTCACCAGGAGTACCTCAGATGTGTGGTACAGGACTGTCACTATCAGTTCCAGACGCGGCCGTTGGAGTTGTCCACGGCACCGAAGGTCTTTACCTAGGTAATGGCCGAAATGATGATACTCCTTCGCAAGAAGGAAGTTTTTATTATCCCGTACTTGGACGATCTCCTGATAAAGGCGAGGTCCAAAGAACAGTTGGTAGTGGGGGTAGCACTCTCTCGGGAAGAGCTACAACAGCAGGACTGGATTCTCAATATTCCAAAGTCACAGCTGGTCCCGACGACACGTCTTCTGTTCCTGGGAATGATTCTGGACACAGACCAGAAAAGAGTGTTTCTTCCAGTGGAAAAAGCCGAGGAGTTGTCATCTCTAGTCAGAGACATCCTAAAACCGGGACAGGTGTCGGTACATCAATGCACACGAGTCCTGGGAAAAATGGTAGCTTCGTACGAAGCATAATTCCATTCGGAAGACTCCACGCAAGGACGTTCCAGTGGGACCTGTGGGACTAATGGTCCGGGTCCCATGTACAGATACAACAGCGGATAACCCTGTCAGCAAGAAACAGGTTGTCGCTGCTGTGGTGGCTGCAGAGGGCTCATCTACTAGTGGGCCGCAGATTCGGAATACAGGACTGGGTCCTGGTGACCACGGATGCCAGCCTTCGGGGCTGGGGTGCAGTCACACAGGGAAGAAATTTCCAAGGAGATTTCGCTTCACATAAATATTCTGCAGCTAAGGGCCATTTACAATGCCCTAAGACAAGCAAGGCCCCTGCTTCAGAACCAGCCGGTACTGATCCAATCAGACGACATCACGGCGGTCGCCCATGTAAACAGACAGGGCGGCACAAGAAGCAGGATGGCGATGGCAGAAGCCACAAGGATTCTCCGATGACCTACACCCAGGAGAATGGGGACTTCATCCAGAAGTTTTCCAAATGCGGGTAAACCGTTGGGAATGACCACGGGTGGACATGATGGCGTCCCGCCTCAACAAGAAGTTGAAAAGATATTGCGCCAGGTCAAGGGACCCTCAGGCGATCGCTGGGGACGCTCTAGTGACACCATGGGTGTACCAGTCGGTTTATGTGTCTCCTCCTCTACCTCTCATACCCAAGGTACTGAGAATAATAAGAAGGCGACGAGTGAAAACCATACTCGGGGTTCCGGAATGGCCATGAAGAGCTTGGTACCCGGAACTGCAAGAGATGCTGGCAGAGGACCCTTGGCCTCTGCCGCTCAGACAAGACCTGCTGCAGCAGGGACCCTGTCTGTTCCAAGACTTACCGCGGCTACGTTTGACGGCATGGCGGTTGAACACCGGATCCTAAAGGAAAAGGGTATTCCGAAGGAAGTCATCCCTACCCTGATCATAGCCAGGAAGGATGTCACCGCAAGACATTATCGCCGCGTTTGGCGAAAATTTGTTGCTTGGGTGGAGGCCATGAAGGCCCCGACGGAGGAATTTCAACTATGTCGATTCCTGCACTTCCTGCAAGCAGGGGTGACGTTTGGGCCTCAAATTGGGGTCCATTAAGGTCCAGATTTCGGCTCTGTCGATTTTCTTCCAGAAAGAACTGGCTTCACTGCCTGAAGTTCAGACTTTGGTTAAAGGAGTACTACATATTCAGCCTCCTTTTGTGCCTCCTGTGGCACTTTTTGGATCTCAACGTGGTGTTGGATTTCCTAAAGTCGCATTGGTTGAGCCACTTAAAACCATGGAGCTAAAGTATCTCCCGTGGAAAGTGGTCATGCTGTTGGCCTTGGCCGGGCGTGTGTCAGAATTGGCGGCTTTGTCATGTAAAAGCCTTATCTGATTTTCTATATGGATAGGGCAGAGTTGAGTTTCTCCCGAAGGTGGTCTCAGGTTTTCACTTGAACCAACCTATTGTGGTGCCTGCGGCTACTAGGGACTTGGAGGATTCCAAGTTGCTGGACGTAGTCAGGGCCCTGTAAATTTTATTTTTCCGGGACGGCTGGAGTCAGGAAATCTGACTCGCTGTTTATCCTGTATGCACCCAACAAACTGGGTGCTCTTGCTTCTAAGCAGTCTATTGCTCGCTGGATTTGTAGCACTATTCAGCTGGCGCATTCTGCGGTAGGATTACCGCAGCCTAAATCAATAAAAGCCCATTCCACAAGGAAGGTGGGCTCGTCTTGGGCGGTTGCCCGAGGGGTCTCGGCTTTACAACTTTGCCGAGCTGCTACTTGGTCAGGGGCAAACACGTTTGCTAAATTCTACAAATTTGATACCCTGGCTGAGGAGGACCTGGAGTTCTCTCATTCGGTGCTGCAGAGTCATCCGCACTCTCCCGCCCGTTTGGGAGCTTTGGTATAATCCCCATGGTCCTTACGGAGTTCCCAGCATCCACTAGGACGTCAGAGAAAATAATAATTTACTTACCGATAATTCTATTTCTCGTAGTCCGTAGTGGATGCTGGGCGCCCATCCCAAGTGCGGATTGTCTGCAATACTTGTACATAGTTATTGTTAACTAATCGGGTTCTTGTTGTGAGCCATCTATTCAGAGGCTCCTCTGTTATCATGCTGTTAACTGGGTTTCATATCACAAGTTGTACGGTGTGATTGGTGTGGCTGGTATGAGTCTTACCCGGGATTCAAAATCCTTCCTTATTGTGTACGCTCGTCCGGGCACAGTATCCTAACTGAGGCTTGGAGGAGGGTCATAGGGGGAGGTGCCAGTGCACACCAGGTAGTCCTAAAGCTTTCTTTAGATGTGCCCAGTCTCCTGCGGAGCCGCTATTCCCCATGGTCCTTACGGAGTTCCCAGCATCCACTACGGACTACGAGAAATAGAATTATCGGTAAGTAAATTCTTATTATATGGCATGGTGCAGTAGTGACTTACTGGGTCTGTGTATATATGGCCTGGTGCAGTAGTGACTTACTGGGTGTGTGTATATATGGCATGGTGCAGTAGTGACTTACTGGTTGTGTGTTTATATGGCATGGTTTAGTAATGATTTACTGGGTGTTTGTATATGGCATGGGGCAGTAGTGACTTATTGGGTGTCTGTGTATATGGCATGGTGCAGTAATGACTTACTGGGTGTGTGTATTGCATGGTGCATTAGTGACTTACTGGGTGTCTGTATATATGGCATGGTGCAGTAGTGACTTACTGGGTCTGTGTATATATGGCATGGTGCAGTAGTGACTTACTGGGTGTGTGTATATATGGCATGGTGCAGTAGTGACTTACTAGTTGTGTGTTTATATGGCATGGTTTAGTAGTGATTTACTGGGTGTGTGTATATGACATGGTGCAGTAGTGACTTACTGGGTGTGTGTATATATGGCATGGTGCAGTAGTGACTTACTGGTTGTGTGTTTATATGGCATGGTTTAGTAGTGACTTACTGTGTGTGTATATATATGGCATGGTGCAGTAGTGACTTACTGGGTGTGTATATATGGCATGGTGCAGTAGTGACTTACTGGGTGTGTATATATGGCATGGTGCAGTAGTGACTTACTGGGTGTGTGTATATATGGCATGGTGCAGTAGTGATTTACTGGGTGTGTGTATATGGCATGGGGCAGTAGTGACTTATTGGGTGTGTGTGTGTATATGGCATGGTGCAGTAATTACTAACTGGGTGTGTGTATTGCATGGTGCATTAGTGACTTACTGGGTATGTGTATATATGGCATGGTGCAGTAGTGACTTACTGGGTGTGTATATATGGCATGGTGCAGTAGTGACTTACTGGGTGTGTGTATATATGGCATGGTGCAGTAGTGATTTACTGGGTGTGTGTATATGGCATGGGGCAGTAGTGACTTACTGGATGTGTATATATGGCATGGTGCAGTAGTGACTTACTGGGTGTGTGTGTGTATATATATATATATATGGCATGGTGCAGTAGTGATTTACTGGGTGTGTGTATATGGCATGGGGCAGTAGTGACTTATTGGGTGTGTGTATATATGGCATGGTGCAGTAATGACTTACTGGGTTTGTCTATCATGGCATGGCGCAGTAGTGACTTACTGGGTGTATTTGTGTATATGGCATGGTGTAGTAATGGGTGCACTGTGTCAGCATTCATGATGTATTGTGGATTTATTGTAGGGGTGTGAGAGAGGGCCGCTTGAGGTGACCGTGCAGGAAGATGAGTATGAGAAGGACTCCTCTGATGAAGAGGTAAGACTTCATATCAGATTACACTGATGTAAGCTGCAATGTGTTTATGTATGTTATAATGCATCGGTCCTATAGAGGTGGCAATGTCCAGCCGCTGACAGAATTATTCAACCAGTCATTAGCTACAGGAGTGATTCCAGAGGACTGGAAAAGAGCGAACGTAGTCCCACTGCACAAAAGTGGAAGCAAGGAAGAGGCAAACAACTACAGACCAGTGAGTCTTAAATCAGTAGTAGGGAAATTGATGGAAATACTCTTATAAGAAAGAGTTGTAGATTATCTCAAATCCAGCAATTTACTGGATCCCAAACAGCATGGATTCACTGGGGGGAGATCATGTCAAACAAATCTTACTGACTGTGTGACTTCAGTGATGGGTGAAGGTGGAGCCACGGATCTAGCTTACCTAGACTTCATGAAGAAGACTACAAAGAAGACAAGATAACTCTGGTAGGGAGCACTCTTATCTGAGGTAACAAAATTAATTTTTGTGTATTAATGAAACAATCTTAAAATTACAAATTTTATTAGATATGCCTTAAAAATTAAAGTCTACATGGTCCGTGTGAATCACTAATAAGTATGTGATCATTTGCGAAAATATATTGAGAGATATGGTCTTATCTAGATGACCTCAGTCAGAACAATTCGATATGTTCAAGTCCGTCTACGTAATAATTCCCTTACCACTGGTGTGTGGCTAAGTAAGGATATGTTAAACATTGGACAGTGTGACCATCATCTTATCAATTGTATAGACATGTACAAATTCTCAGGGCAATGAGTTTGAATCATAGGTCACTGAGATTATTTTTAGTTGGGTCACCTATACACCAGTATGAGGCCCAGTTAACAAAGAGAAGTGTCTGTGAAGCCGTTTCTCAGAAATATAGTGGACATGGGCGTACCATCAGTCATGTCATGTAATGGTGCCACCTGTGTGAAAAAATGATTCATTTATGTTAGATCACACGCATATACAAAATGAAGGGGTGTGAGGCACCGGTGCTTGAAAAGAACTATCCCAAACAATACCCTAATACAGGGGTGGCCAACCAGTTAGAGGCAAAGAGCCAAAAGATATCTGTAGTCAAGCGAAAGAGCCACTGTCATGTGCGCGCCGAAGGCGCGCCCAAAAAATGGGGCGTGGGCCTAGCTGGCACAAGGCTACGCCCCATTTTTGTGTGTATGCCTTCAGTATGATGTTCGTAGGAGCATGACCGTGTGTATCGTTCTCCTCCATTTTTAATCACGCAGGTAGTGAGCCCAGCACATAGAAAATAACACATCATCTGCACACAATCTTCCCAGTATAAAACTTTGTTTACCTTTTTACTTTGCAAACATAGAGAAAGCCATATTCACATAAAATACACTGAAACAAGCCAGATCAAAAGAAAATACACCGAAAAAAGCCAGTTTCACATAAAATACACTCCACAAGAAAATACACTGGAAAAATACACTTCCACATAAAATGTTTTTTTTAAAACCCACAAACATAAAATAAATTTTGAAATTCAAAACCACATAAATTAATTGAAAAAGTCAGATTCACATAGTACACGTCTCCATGTGTCACTTTAGCCCCTCCCATGTCATTCCAGCCCAGGGACAGATTATAGGTGGGGTGACAGGGGACACAGTATCCACTATCCAGCATCCCCCCAGCTCCACATACAGTATCAAGCATCCCCCCCAGCTCCAAACCCAGTAGCCAGCATCCCCCCCAGCTCCACACACAGTAGCCAGCATCCCCCCCAGCTCCAAACACTGTAGCCAGCATCCCCCCAGCTCCACACACAGTAGCCAGCATCCCCCCCAGATCCAAACACAGTTCCCAGCATCCCCCCCAGATCCAAACACAGTTCCCAGCATCCCCCCCAGATCCAAACACAGTAGTCAGCATTCCCCCCAGCTCCACACACAGCATAACATCCAAGACCCGAGTATTCCCTCCTCCTCCCCTCTCACTCCCCGCAGGTATTTAGCATCTGATCTCCTCACCGCACGGCGCGTGGTGCTGGCTGGGCCGCCCTCACCGCACAGATGACAGCGGCGCCTGGGTCCCCCTCACCGCACAGATGACAGCGGCGCCTGGGTCCCCCTCACCGCACAGATGACAGCGGCACCTGGGTCCCCCTCATCATGCAGACAGGCTCTCATGGCAGGCTCCAGGCTCCACCACCACCCCCTCCTCCGCTGTGGCATTTAGACACCAGCCGCAGCCTAGACTGCATACTTACAATGGCGTCCACGAGTCCCGCAGCTGCATCCTCTCCTGTGGCAGCGGCTCCGCCTCTCATTAAGCGATGTGACGTCCTAACTTCACATCCCGCATAGAGCGGAGCAGTGCCGGCGCCTCCCAAGCCTCCTGTGACGGAGGCAGGCTGTTGGAAGGCTGAGACAAGTGCCGGTGCGAGTCAAGAGCCGCGTCACTTGAATGAGAGAGAGCGGGAGCCGCATCACAACAAGGAGAGAGCCGCATGCGGCTCGAGAGCCGCGGGTTGGCCACCTCTGCCCTAATAGCTCTATGTCAAATAGTCATGTGTTAATCACTCAGAAAGAAATCAATTTACCTTTAATATGGATCACAGTCGCTGCTGTGTAGAGGTATGAGGTACATGTGCCTCCATTCTCAGCAGTTGTCAACCATTCCACTTACTGGGTTAAGGAAGGGGTGTAAGGTATCAGTGCTTAATGACCGCTATCTGGATAAACAGTTGTTTGATGTCAAACAGTCATATGATGATTGCACCAGAGAGATTGTACCTCAATTATCAACAACTGCAGAGGTTCTCAAACTCTGTCCTCGGGAGCCCACACAGTGCATGTTTCGCAGGTAACCCAGCAGGTGCACAGGTGGATTAATTACTCACAGACACATTTGAAAAGGTCCGCAGGCGGAGTTCATTATTTCACTTGTGATTCTGTGAGGAGACCTGCAAAACATGCACAGTGTGGGCCCCCGAGGACCGAGTTTGAGAACCTCTGAACAACTGGATCCACCCATGTCTGAGAGATCATCTACTCCTAAGGAACTCACAGCGTACTCACTAAGAGACCTTTTTTGGAATTGTTGATTACAATTGTGCTTTAACAGAGGTATTATTATTATTACATTTTATTTATAGGGCGCCACAAGTGTTTCGCAGCGCCGTATAAAGGACAGTACAGGGAGACAAAACTTAGCATAACAGGAAATAAATAACAAAAATGGAGTGCAGGTAGCAAAGAGCACCACAATTCTCAAAACATAATACAGCTTAGATGTAAGTAGCGAGGGAGTGATCATTGTACTACTTGGGGCTGGCGGCCATAGATAGAGAGGGGCCTTTACCAGCAGGAGAGAAAGCAGGTAAAGATGGTCGCTGAGTGAAATGTGTCAAGAAGAGGGTTTAGACAAGAGGAAAGAGGGCCCTGCTCTGAAGAGCTAACAATCTAGTGGGGAGGGGCAACAGACAGATGACACGAGGTGCAAGCAGGTAGAAGCCTGATGGTGGTATGCGAGCAAAGCAGAGATGTCCAAGGCATGGGGCAGGGGGATGGAGGAGCAGCCTAAGGACTAGGTTATGCATTGGAGGGGTACGCTTTGATGAATAGGTGGGTTTTCAATGCCCGTTTGAAGCTTTGCAAGGTCGGGGAGAGTCTAATGGAGCGGGGGAGCGCATTCCACTGAAGGGGTGCAGCACGGGCAAAATCCTGAACTCGTGCATGGGAAGCAGTGACCAAGGCAGAGGAGAGGCGACGGTCATCAGCCGACCGTAGTGGGCGGGAGGGAGTATGAAGGGAGAGGAGGTTGGAGATGTAGGGAGCAGTGGAATTAGAGATGGCCTTGTATGTGAGGGTGAGGAGTGTGAAGAGGATTCTGTAGGGGAATGGGAGCCAGTGTAGATTTTGTTGAAGGGGAGCGGCGGGAGAGGAAGATGAGCCTAGCTGCAGAGTGGAGGACAGATTGGAGGGGAGCGATGTGGGAGCAAGTGAGGCCAGTGAGGAGAACATTGCAGTAGTCAAGTCGTGAGATGACCAGTGAGTGGATGATAAGTTTAGTTGCACTCTGGGAGAGAAATGGCCTGATGCGAGCAATGGATTGTGCCAGAGCTTGGATGTAGGGTGCAACGGAGAGGGAGGAGTCAAGAGTGACGCCCAGGCAGCGGAGTTGGGGAACGGGGGAGATGATAGTGTTGTCAACAGTGATAGAGATATTTGTAGGGGGTGTTGCTCTGGCTGGGGGAAAGATAATAAGTTCAGTTTTGTCCATGTTGAGCTTCAGAGAGCGCTCAGACATCCAGGAGGAGTTGGCAGAGAGGCAGCTGGAAACCTGATAGAGGACAGAGGGGGACAGATCAGGAGAGGAGAGGTAGAGTTGTGTGTCATCAGCATAGAGGTGGTATTGAAGGCCAAAGGAGTTAATGAGCGCACCCAGGGAAGAGGTATACAGGGAGAACAGAAGGGGGACACATATACCTCAATTTTTCAGCAGCTACCAAGCAATTTCAGAATGCTGAATTCAAAAAAAATGTTGATTACAATCGTGTCTTAACAGAGGTATGAGGCACATATACCTCAATTTTTCAGCAGCTACCAAGCAATTTCAGAATGCTGAATTCATAACATAGTAATTTGTTCTTTAAACACATAGAGGTGTGTGAAGTGGCCAAGATACAGATAGACCCCCCTTCTGCTGTTCTCCCGTCTTGCCAGCAGGTATAGGACGAGGAATGAGAGAGGGTAGGTGCGCCCAACTTGGCCAGAAGGAAGGAAGAGGAGGTATCGAGCAAGGAGACTATAGCAAGTACTCTGGTGCCTTGTAACAGGTAGTGCAGAGGTTTGAACCTGCACATAAGCCTCTAATGCGGTACACTCCCGAATGGTTACATTTCTAAGAGAGATACATGACATGACTGATGGTACGCCCATGTCCACTATATTTCTGAGAAACGGCTTCACAGACACTTGTCTTTGTTAACTGGGCCTCATACTGGTGTATAGGTGACCCAACTAAAAATAATCTATCAGTGACCTATGATTCAAACTCATTGCCCTGAGAATTTGTACATGGCTATACAATTGATAAGATGATGGTCACACTGTCCAATTTTTAACATATCCTTACTTAGCCACACACCAGTGGTAAGGGAATTATTACGTAGACGGACTTGAACATATCGAATTGTTCTGACTGAGGTCATCTAGATAAGACCATATCTCTCAATATATTTTCGCAAATGATCACATACTTATTAGTGATTCACACGGACCATGTAGACTTTAATTTTTAAAGCATATCTAATAAAATTTGTAATTTTAAGATAGTTTCATTAATACACAAAAAATAATTTTGTTACCTCAGATAAGAGTGCTCCCTACCAGAGTTATCTTGTCTTCTTTGTAGTCTTCTTCATGATTTGTGCTTTTATACCCTTGGGAGCACCACTGACCGTCAAAATGTGTTGTTACCAATAATACCATTCTGGTTATAGGTATACAATTGACCAATTAAGGGAAAAAATATCCCAAGAGTGTCAGTCAATTCTGAGGTAGTTATATTTTGTCCAATTAGTAATCCTGTGCGGCCTTCCCCAAACCTCCCCCCTTTTTTTTTTACTTAGACTTCAGTAAGGCTTTCTACACTGTCCCACATCACAGACTGCTAATAAACTTGGGATTGGAGACTAAGGGGTATATGCAATTAGCGGCGAATCGCGTCAATTTTTCGTCCGTTTTTCAATTCGACACAATTCGACAGTCTAATTTCGGCAAGTGGGTGCCGAAATTGACCATATGCAATAAAAAACGGATTCGACAGTCCCGCTGACGAAAAACGGCCGATTTGACGGATTTTGTTCCGTTTTTTTAAAAACGGGAAAAAACACGGAAAAAAATGGCGTGGGGTCCCCCCTTCAAAGCATAACCAGCCTCGGGCTCTTCGAGCCGGTCCTGGTTCTAAAAATCCGGGGGGGAAATGGACAGAGGATCCCCCGTATTTTTAAAACCAGCACCGGGCTCTGCGCCTGGTGCTGGTGCAAAAAATACGGGGGCCAAAAAGCGTAGGGGTCCCCCGTATTTTTTACACCAGCATCGGGCTCCACTAGCTGGACAGATAATGCCACAGCCAGAGGTCACTTTTATACAGTGCCCTGCGGCCGTGGCATTAAATATCTAACGAGTCACCCCTGGCCGGGGTACCCTGGGGGAGTGGGGACCCCTTCAATCAAGGGGTCCCCCCCAGCCACCCAAGGGCCAGGGGTGAAGCCCGAGGCTGTCTCCCCCCCCCCCCCCCCCTATCCAAGGGCTGCAGATGGGGGCTGATAGCCTTGAGAAAAGTGTAAGAATATTGTTTTTTCCTGTAGTACTACAAGTCCCAGCAAGCCTCCCCCGCAAGCTGGTACTTGGAGAACCACAATTACCAGCATGCGGGAGAAAAACGGGCCCG
The DNA here is from genome assembly GCF_028390025.1 of Pseudophryne corroboree. NCBI lineage: Eukaryota > Metazoa > Chordata > Amphibia > Anura > Myobatrachidae > Pseudophryne > Pseudophryne corroboree. The sequence goes on from NC_086448.1 coordinate 5,790,697, forward strand.
CTGGTACCTGTAGTAGTACTACTGGAAAAAAAATACCCAAATAAAAACAGGAGACACGCACCTTGTGAGTAAAACTTTATTGCACACCTGCCGACACACACATACTTACCTATGTTGACCCGCCGACTGCCACGTCTCCTGATACGACGATCCGGGGTACCTGTGAATCAAATTATACTCGCCTCAATCCAGTGTCTGGGATTAGATTAACATGTAACAGGATTAGATGGTCGGAGAGGTGTATATCACAGATGGAGTAGGAGGCACAGGATTAGATGGTCGGAGGCGTGTATAGCACAGATGATGGAGTAGGAGGCACAGGATTAGATGGTTGGAGGGGTGTATATAACAGATGATGGAGGAGGAGACACAGGATTAGATGGTTGGAGGGGTGTATACCACAGTTGATGGAGGAGGAGGCACAGGATTAGATGGTCGGAGGCGTGTATAGCACAGATGATGGAGTAGGAGGCACAGGATTAGATGGTTGGAGGGGTGTATATAACAGATGATGGAGAAGGAGGCACAGGATTAGATGGTCGGAGGGGTGTATGTCACAGATGATGGAGGAGGAGACACAGGATTAGATGGTCGGAGGGGTGTATATCACAGATGATGGAGGAGGAGGCACAGGATTAGATGGTCGGAGAGGTGTATATCACAGATGATGGAGAAGGAGGCACAGGATTAGATGGTAGGAGGGATGTTTATCACAGATGATGGAGGAGGAGGCACAGGATTAGATGGTCGGAGAGGTGTATAGCACAGATGATGGAGAAGGAGGCACAGGATTAGATGGTCGGAGGGGTGTATATTACAGATGATGGAGGAGGAGGCACAGGATTAGATGGTCGGAGAGGTGTATATCACAGATGATGGAGAAGGAGGCACAGGATTAGATGGTAGGAGGGATGTTTATCACAGATGATGGAGGAGGCGGCACAGGATTAGATGGTCGGAGAGGTGTATATCACAGATGATGGAGTAGGAGGCACAGGATTAGATGGTCGGAGAGGTGTATATCACAGATGATGGAGTAGGAGGCACAGGATTAGATGGTCGGAGAGGTGTATATCACAGATGATGGAGCAGGAGGCACAGGATTAGATGGTCGGAGGGGTGTATATCACAGATGATGGAGCAGGAGGCACAGGATTAGATGGTCGGAGGGGTGTATATCACAGATGGAGCAGGAGGCACAGGATTAGATGGTCGGAGAGGTGTATATCACAGATGGAGCAGGAGGCACATGAGTAGATGGTCGGAGGGGTGTATACCACAGATGATGGAGGAGGAGGTACAGGATTAGATGGTCGGAGGGGTGTATATCACAGATGATGGAGGAGGAGGTACAGGAGTAGATGGTCGGAGAGGTGTATATCACAGATGATGGAGAAGGAGGCACAGGATTAGATGGTCGGAGGGGTGTATATCACAGATGATGGAGAAGGAGGCACAGGATTAGATGGTCAGAGGGGTGTATAGCACAGATGATGGAGCAGGAGGCACAGGATTAGATGGTCGGAGGGGTGTATATCACAGATGATGGAGCAGGAGGCACAGGATTAGATGGTCGGAGGGGTGTATATCACAGATGGAGCAGGAGGCACAGGATTAGATGGTCGGAGAGGTGTATATCACAGATGGAGCAGGAGGCACAGGAGTAGATGGTCGGAGGGGTGTATACCACAGATGATGGAGGAGGAGGTACAGGATTAGATGGTCGGAGGGGTGTATATCACAGATGATGGAGGAGGAGGTACAGGAGTAGATGGTCGGAGAGGTGTATATCACAGATGATGGAGAAGGAGGCACAGGATTAGATGGTCGGAGGGGTGTATATCACAGATGATGGAGAAAGAGGCACAGGATTAGATGGTCAGAGGGGTGTATAGCACAGATGATGGAAGAGGAGGCACAGGATTAGATGGTCGGAGGGGTGTATATCACAGATGATGGAGGAGGTGGTACAGGATTAGATGGTCGGAGGGGTGTATATCACAGATGATGGAAGAGGAGGTACAGGATTAGATGGTCGGAGGGGTGTATATCACAGATGGAGCAGGAGGCACAGGATTAGATGGTCGGAGAGGTGTAGAGCACAGATGATGGAGAAGGAGGCACAGGATTAGATGGTCAGAGGGGTGTATATCACAGATGATGGAGGAGGAGGCACAGGATTAGATGGTCGGAGGGGTTTATATCACAGATGGTGGAGATGGAGGCACAGGATTAGATGGTCGGAGGGGTGTATACCACAGATGATGGAGGAGGAGGCACAGATTAAATGGTCGGAGGAGTGTATATCACAGATGATGGGGTAGGAGGCACAGGATTAGATGGTCGGAGGGGTGTATATCACAGATGGTGGAGATGGAGGCACAGATGAAATGGTCGGAGGGGTGTATATCACAGATGATGGGGTAGGAGGCACAGGATTAGATGGTCGGAGGGGTGTATATCACAGATGGTGGAGATGGAGGCACAGGATTAGATGGTCGGAGAGGTGTATATCACAGATGGTGGAGATGGAGGCACAGGATTAGATGGTCGGAGGTGTGTATATCACAGATGGAGCAGGAGGCACAGGATTAGATGGTCGGAGGGGTGTATATCACAGATGATGGAGGAGGAGGTACAGGAGTAGATGGTCGGAGAGGTGTATATCACAGATGATGGAGCAGGAGGCACAGGATTAGATGGTTGGAGGGGTGTATATCACAGATGATGGAGCAGGAGGCACAGGATTAGATGGTCGGAGGGGTGTATATCACAGATGATGGAGCAGGAGGCACAGGAGTAGATAGTCGGAGGGGTGTATATCACAGATGATGGAGCAGAGGCACAGAATTAGATGGTCGGAGGGGTGTATATCACAGATGATGGGGAAGGAGGCACAGGATTAGATGGTCGGAGGGGTGTGTATCACAGATAATGGAAGAGGAGGCACAGGATTAGATGGTCGGAGGTGTGTATAGCACTGATGATGGAGAAGGAGGCACAGGATTAGATGGTCGGAGGGGTGTATACCACAGTTGATGGAGGAGGAGGCACAGGATTAGATGGTCGGAGGGGTGTATACCACAGTTGGAGAAGGAGTCATAGGATTAGATGGTCGGAGGGGTGTATATAACAGATGATGGAGCAGGAGGCACAGGAGTAGATGGTCAGAGGGGTGTATATCACAGATGATGGAGTAGGAGGCACAGGATTAGATGGTCGGACGGGTGTATATCACAGATGGTGCAGGAGGCACAGGATTAGATGGTCGGAGGGGTGTATATCACAGATGATGGAGAAGGAGGCACAGGATTAGATGGTCGGAGGGGTGTATATCACAGATGATGGAGAAGGAGGCACAGGATTAGATGGTCGGAGGGGTGTGTATCACAGATAATGGAAGAGGAGGCACAGGATTAGATGGTCGGAGGTGTGTATAGCACAGATGATGGAGAAGGAGGCACAGGATTAGATGGTCGGAGGGGTGTATATCACAGATGGAGCAGGAGGCACAGGATTAGATGGTCGGAGGGGTGTATATCACAGATGATGGAGCAGAGGCACAGGATTAGATGGTCAGGGTGGTGTATATCACAGATGATGGAGAAGGAGGCACAGGATTAGATGGTATGAGGGGTGTATACCACAGTTGATGGAGGAGGAGGCACAGGATTAGATGGTCGGAGGGGTGTATACCACAGTTGGAGAAGGAGTCATAGGATTAGATGGTCGGAGGGGTGTATATCACAGATGATGGAGCAGGAGGCACAGGAGTAGATGGTCAGAGGGGTGTATATCACAGATGATGGAGAAGGAGGCACAGGATTAGATGGTCAGAGGGGTGTATATCACAGATGTAGGAGGCACAGGATTAGATGGTCGGAGGGGTGTATATCACAGATAATGGAGAAGGAGGCACAGGATTAGATGGTCGGAGGGGTGTATATAACAGATGAAGAAGGAGGCACAGGATTAGATGGTCAGAGGGGTGTATATCACAGATGATGGAGGAGGAGGCACAGGAGTAGATGGTCGGAGGGGTTTATATAACAGATGAGGGAGCAGGAGGCACAGGAGTAGATGGTCGGAGGGGTTTATATAACAGATGAGGGAGCAGGAGGCACAGGATTAGATGGATGGAGGGGTGTATATCACAGATGAGTTAGCAGGAGGCACAGGATTAGATGGTCGGAGGGGTGTATACCACAGTTGATGGGGTAGGAGGCACAGGATTAGATGGTCGGAGGGGTGTATATCACAGATGATGGAGTAGGAGGCACAGGATTAGATGGTCGGAGGTCTGTATATCACAGATGATGGAGTAGGAGGCAGAGGATCAGATGTAGGTATGGGTGTAGATTGGATGATGTAGCAGGAGGCACAGGATTAGATGGTCGGAGGGGTGTATATCACAGATGGAGTAGGAGGCACAGGATTAGATGGTCGGAGGGCTGTATATCACAGATGATGGAGTAGGAGGCAGAGGATCAGATGTAGGTATTGGTGTAGATTGGATGATGGAGCAGGAGGCACAGGATCAGATGTAGGTATGGGTGTAGATTGGATGATGGAGCAGGAGCCACAGGATCAGATGTAGGTATGGGTGTAGATTGGATGATGGAGCAGGAGGCACAGGATCAGATGTAGGTATGGGTGTAGATTGGATGATGAAGCAGGAGGCACAGGATCAGATGTAGGTATGGGTGTAGATTGGATGATGGAGCAGGAGGCACAGGATTAGATGTAGGTATGGGTGTAGATTGGATGATGGAGCAGGAGGCACAGGATTAGATGTAGGTATGGGTGTAGATTGGATGATGGAGCAGGAGGCACAGGATTAGATGTAGGTATGGGTGTAGATTGGATGATGGAGCAGGAGGCACAGGATCAGATGTAGGTATGGGTGTAGATTGGATGATGGAGCAGGAGGCACAGGATTAGATGTAGGTATGGGTGTAAATTGGATGATGGAGCAGGAGGCACAGGATCAGATGTAGGTATGGGTGTAGATTGGATAATGGAGCAGGAGGCACAGGATTAGATGGTCGGAGGGGTGTAGATTGGATGATGGAGCAGGAGGCACAGGATCAGATGTAGGTATGGGTGTAGATTGGATGATGGAGCAGGAGGCACAGGATTAGATTTAGGTATGGGTGTAGATTGGATGATGGAGCAGGAGGCACAGGATTAGATTTAGGTATGGGTGTAGATTGGATGATGGAGCAGGAGGCACAGGATTAGATGTAGGTATGGGTGTAGATTGGATGATGGAGCAGGAGGCACAGGATCAGATGTAGGTATGGGTGTAGATTGGATGATGGAGCAGGAGGCACAGGATTAGATGTAGGTATGGGTGTAGATTGGATGATGGAGCAGGAGGCACAGGATTAGATGTAGGTATGGGTGTAGATTGGATGATGGAGCAGGAGGCACAGGATCAGATGTAGGTATGGGTGTAGATTGGATGATGGAGCAGGAGGCACAGGATCAGATGTAGGTATGGGTGTAGATTGGATGATGGAGCAGGAGGCACAGGATTAGATGTAGGTATGGGTGTAGATTGGATGATGGAGCAGGAGGCACAGGATTAGATGTAGGTATGGGTGTAGATTGGATGATGGAGCAGGAGGCACAGGATCAGATGTAGGTATGGGTGTAGATTGGATGATGGAGCAGGAGGCACAGGATTAGATGTAGGTATGGGTGTAGATTGGATGATGGAGCAGAAGGCAGAGGATCAGATGTAGGTATGGGTGTAGATTGGATGATGGAGCAGGAGGCACAGGATTAGATGTAGGTATGGGTGTAGATTGGATGATGGAGCAGGAGGCACAGGATTAGATGTAGGTATGGGTGTAGATTGGATGATGGAGCAGGAGGCACAGGATCAGATGTAGGTATGGGTGTAGATTGGATGATGGAGCAGGAGGCACAGGATCAGATGTAGGTATGGGTGTAGATTGGATGATGGAGCAGGAGGCACAGGATTAGATGTAGGTATGGGTGTAGATTGGATGATGGAGCTGGAGGCACAGGATTAGATGTAGGTATGGGTGTAGATTGGATGATGGAGCAGGAGGCACAGGATTAGATGTAGGTATGGGTGTAGATTGGATGATGGAGCTGGAGGCACAGGATTAGATGTAGGTATGGGTGTAGATTGGATGATGGAGCAGGAGGCACAGGATTAGATGGTCGGAGGGGTGTAGATTGGATGATGGAGCAGGAGGCACAGGATTAGATGTAGGTATGGGTGTAGATTGGATGATGGAGCAGGAGGCACAGGATTAGATGTAGGTATGGGTGTAGATTGGATGATGGAGCAGGAGGCACAGGATCAGATGTAGGTATGGGTGTAGATTGGATGATGGAGCAGGAGGCACAGGATTAGATGTAGGTTTGGGTGTAGATTGGATGATGGAGCAGGAGGCACAGGATTAGATGTAGGTATGGGTGTAGATTGGATGATGGAGCAGGAGGCACAGGATTAGATGTAGGTATGGGTGTAGATTGGATGATGGAGCAGGAGGCACAGGATCAGATGGTCGGAGGGGTGTAGATTGGATGATGGAGCAGGAGGCACAGGATCAGATGTAGGTATGGGTGTAGATTGGATGATGGAGCAGGAGGCACAGGATTAGATGTAGGTATGGGTGTAGATTGGATGATGGAGCTGGAGGCACAGGATTAGATGTAGGTATGGGTGTAGATTGGATGATGGAGCAGGAGGCACAGGATTAGATGGTCGGAGGGGTGTAGATTGGATGATGGAGCAGGAGGCACAGGATCAGATGTAGGTATGGGTGTAGATTGGATGATGGAGCTGGAGGCACAGGATCAGATGTAGGTATGGGTGTAGATTGGATGATGGAGCAGGAGGCACAGGATTAGATGTAGGTATGGGTGTAGATTGGATGATGGAGCAGGAGGCACAGGATTAGATGTAGGTATGGGTGTAGATTGGATGATGGAGCAGGAGGCACAGGATCAGATGTAGGTATGGGTGTAGATTGGATGATGGAGCAGGAGGCACAGGATCAGATGTAGGTATGGGTGTAGATTGGATGATGGAGCAGCAGGCACAGGATTAGATGTAGGTATGGGTGTAGATTGGATGATGGAGCAGGAGGCACAGGATCAGATGGTCGGAGGGGTGTAGATTGGATGATGGAGCAGGAGGCACAGGATCAGATGTAGGTATGGGTGTAGATTGGATGATGGAGCAGGAGGCACAGGATCAGATGTAGGTATGGGTGTAGATTGGATGATGGAGCAGGAGGCACAGGATTAGATGTAGGTATGGGTGTAGATTGGATGATGGAGCTGGAGGCACAGGATTAGATGTAGGTATGGGTGTAGATTGGATGATGGAGCAGGAGGCACAGGATTAGATGGTCGGAGGGGTGTAGATTGGATGATGGAGCAGGAGGCACAGGATCAGATGTAGGTATGGGTGTAGATTGGATGATGGAGCTGGATTCACAGGATCAGATGTAGGTATGGGTGTAGATTGGATGATGGAGCAGGAGGCACAGGATTAGATGTAGGTATGGGTGTAGATTGGATGATGGAGCAGGAGGCACAGGATTAGATGTAGGTATGGGTGTAGATTGGATGATGGAGCAGGAGGCACAGGATCAGATGTAGGTATGGGTGTAGATTGGATGATGGAGCAGGAGGCACAGGATTAGATGTAGGTATGGGTGTAGATTGGATGATGGAGCAGGAGGCACAGGATTAGATGTAGGTATGGGTGTAGATTGGATGATGGAGCAGGAGGCACAGGATTAGATGTAGGTATGGGTGTAGATTGGATGATGGAGCAGGAGGCACAGGATCAGATGTAGGTATGGGTGTAGATTAGATGATGGAGCAGCAGGCACAGGATTAGATGTAGGTATGGGTGTAGATTGGATGATGGAGCAGGAGGCACAGGATTAGATGTAGGTATGGGTGTAGATTGGATGATGGAGCAGGAGGCACAGGATTAGATGTAGGTATGGGTGTAGATTGGATGATGGAGCAGGAGGCACAGGATCAGATGTAGGTATGGGTGTAGATTGGATGATGGAGCAGGAGGCACAGGATCAGATGTAGGTATGGGTGTAGATTGGATGATGGAGCAGGAGGCACAGGATTAGATGTAGGTATGGGTGTAGATTGGATGATGGAGCAGGAGGCACAGGATTAGATGTAGGTATGGGTGTAGATTGGATGATGGAGCAGGAGGCACAGGATTAGATGTAGGTATGGGTGTAGATTGGATGATGGAGCAGGAGGCACAGGATTAGATGTAGGTATGGGTGTAGATTGGATGATGGAGCAGGAGGCACAGGATTAGATGTAGGTATGGGTGTAGATTGGATGATGGAGCAGGAGGCACAGGATTAGATGTAGGTATGGGTGTAGATTGGATGATGGAGCAGGAGGCACAGGATTAGATGTAGGTATGGGTGTAGATTGGATGATGGAGCAGGAGGCACAGGATTAGATGTAGGTATGGGTGTAGATTGGATGATGGAGCAGGAGGCACAGGATTAGATGTAGGTATGGGTGTAGATTGGATGATGGAGCAGGAGGCACAGGATTAGATGTAGGTATGGGTGTAGATTGGATGATGTAGGTATGGGTGCAGGAGGCACAGGATTAGATGTAGGTATGGGTGTAGATTGGATGATGGAGCAGGAGGCACAGGATTAGATGTAGGTATGGGTGTAGATTGGATGATGGAGCAGGAGGCACAGGATTAGATGTAGGTATGGGTGTAGATTGGATGATGGAGCAGGAGGCACAGGATTAGATGTAGGTATGGGTGTAGATTGGATGATGGAGCAGGAGGCACAGGATTAGATGTAGGTATGGGTGTAGATTGGATGATGGAGCAGGAGGCACAGGATTAGATGTAGGTATGGGTGTAGATTGGATGATGGAGCAGGAGGCACAGGATCAGATGGTCGGAGGGGTGTAGATTGGATGATGGAGCAGGAGGCACAGGATCAGATGTAGGTATGGGTGTAGATTGGATGATGGAGCAGGAGGCACAGGATTAGATGTAGGTATGGGTGTAGATTGGATGATGGAGCTGGAGGCACAGGATTAGATGTAGGTATGGGTGTAGATTGGATGATGGAGCAGGAGGCACAGGATTAGATGGTCGGAGGGGTGTAGATTGGATGATGGAGCAGGAGGCACAGGATCAGATGTAGGTATGGGTGTAGATTGGATGATGGAGCTGGAGGCACAGGATCAGATGTAGGTATGGGTGTAGATTGGATGATGGAGCTGGAGGCACAGGATCAGATGTAGGTATGGGTGTAGATTGGATGATGGAGCAGGAGGCACAGGATTAGATGTAGGTATGGGTGTAGATTGGATGATGGAGCAGGAGGCACAGGATCAGATGTAGGTATGGGTGTAGATTGGATGATGGAGCAGGAGGCACAGGATCAGATGTAGGTATGGGTGTAGATTGGATGATGGAGCAGCAGGCACAGGATTAGATGTAGGTATGGGTGTAGATTGGATGATGGAGCAGGAGGCACAGGATTAGATGTAGGTATGGGTGTAGATTGGATGATGGAGCAGGAGGCACAGGATCAGATGTAGGTATGGGTGTAGATTGGATGATGGAGCAGGAGGCACAGGATCAGATGTAGGTATGGGTGTAGATTGGATGATGGAGCAGCAGGCACAGGATTAGATGTAGGTATGGGTGTAGATTGGATGATGGAGCAGGAGGCACAGGATTAGATGTAGGTATGGGTGTAGATTGGATGATGGAGCAGGATGCACAGGATCAGATGTAGGTATGGGTGTAGATTGGATGATGGAGCAGGAGGCACAGGATTAGATGTAGGTATGGGTGTAGATTGGATGATGGAGCAGGAGGCACAGGATTACATGGTCGGAGGGGTGTAGATTGGATGATGGAGCAGGAGGCACAGGATTAGATGTAGGTATGGGTGTAGATTGGATGATGGAGCAGGAGGCACAGGATTAGATGTAGGTATGGGTGTAGATTGGATGATGGAGCAGGAGGCACAGGATTAGATGTAGGTATGGGTGTAGATTGGATGATGGAGCAGGAGGCACAGGATTAGATGTAGGTATGGGTGTAGATTGGATGATGGAGCAGGAGGCACAGGATTAGATGTAGGTATGGGTGTAGATTGGATGATGGAGCAGGAGGCACAGGATTAGATGTAGGTATGGGTGTAGATTGGATGATGGAGCAGGAGGCACAGGATTAGATGTAGGTATGGGTGTAGATTGGATGATGGAGCAGGAGGCACAGGATTAGATGTAGGTATGGGTGTAGATTGGATGATGGAGCAGGAGGCACAGGATTAGATGTAGGTATGGGTGTAGATTGGATGATGGAGCAGGAGGCACAGGATTAGATGTAGGTATGGGTGTAGATTGGATGATGGAGCAGGAGGCACAGGATTAGATGTAGGTATGGGTGTAGATTGGATGATGGAGCAGGAGGCACAGGATTAGATGTAGGTATGGGTGTAGATTGGATGATGGAGCAGGAGGCACAGGATTAGATGTAGGTATGGGTGTAGATTGGATGATGGAGCAGGAGGCACAGGATTAGATGTAGGTATGGGTGTAGATTGGATGATGGAGCAGCAGGTGTAAAGTTAGATAGGGGCCTAATTCAGACCTGATCGCAGCAGCAAATTTGTTAGCAGTTGGGCAAAACCATGTGCATTGCAGGTGGGACAGATCGAACATGTGCAGAGTTAAATTTGGGTGGGTTGGTGCAGATATAACATTTGCAGAGTTAGATTTGGGTGAGGTGGGGCAGATGTAACATGTGCAGAGAGAGTTAGATTTGGGTGGGGTGTGTTCAATCTGAAATCTAAATTGCAGTGTAACAATAAAGCAGCCAGTATTTACCCTGCACAGAAACAAAATAACCTACCCAAATCTAACTTTCTCTGCACATGTTACATCTGCCCCACCTGCCACACCTCACCCAAATCTACAGTAACTCTCTCCGCACATGTTATCTGCCACACCTCACCCAAATCTAACTCCCTCTGCACATGTAACAGCTGCCACACCCTACCAAATTCTAACTCTCTGTACATGTTATGTCTGCCCCACCTGCAGTGCACATGTTATGTCTTCCCCACCTGCAGTGCACATGGTTTTGCCAATTAGAGAACAAATTTTCTGCTGCGCTCAGATCTGTATTAGGCCCATACTCTCACGTGTAGTTAGTGATACATATGAGTAGTGGTGGCGGGGGGGCAGGTAAATGGCAGAGCATCAAATAACCGGCCAAAACTGTGAGCTGACCAAATGCTCTGACAACCTTCCCCCCCTGCTCTTGTCCAATATCCCCTATCACACAGGTAGCCCCCACTGCACCCCCGCGCCTCTTGTCTCCTGTCTGCACCCTCTGGTCTCCTGTCTGCACCCTCTGGTCTCCTGTCTGCACCCTCTGGTCTCCTGTCTGCACCCTCTGGTCTCCTGTCCTCGCGCCTCCGGTCCTCGCGCCTGCACTACATCCCGGGGGTAGACACTACAGACACCTCCACAGAGGACTCACTCCTCCCTATACCCTCAGTGACTGTGGGCCTCTTGTCTGCACCCTCGCGCCTCTTGTCTGCGCCCCTCTTGTCTGCACCCTTGCGCCTCTTGTCTGCACCCTTGCGCCTCTTGTCTGCACCCTCGCGCCTCTTGTCTGCACCCTCGCGCCTCTTGTCTGCACCCTCGCGCCTCTTGTCTGCACCCTCGCGCCTCTTGTCCTGCAGTCAGACTGTGCAGCCTCTCTCCCCTTCCCCCTATCCTGGTTAGGAAGTATTTAGTGAGCGCACAATGAGTTTTGCAGCTGTTCCCAGGTAATGAATGAGACTGTGGGCCGTCAGTGCTGTCTCTCTCTGTTCCTCTCACTGCAGAAGCTGAGTGTCTGACCCCGGGCCCTGGAGGAGGGGGGGGGGGGGGGGTAGTGCGCGTTCAGTAGCTGCTTGTTGTGAGGTGCCCCCTCCCTCCAGCACTTGGCAGCCATCCTGCACCTCACCTCCCTTCTCTTACATTTCTAATAAAGCTGGATGGATTTCTGGGCAGACTGCGCATCATCTACTCCAACATACATTAACCCAGTCCATGCCAGCGTGTGCCTCGTACCTCACTCTGGGCAGTGGCCAGCTTCTCCCATACGCAGGGCACCCTGGGTCATGTGTGGATAATTATCATTACACTTCTCTCATTTAATGTAAATCAAATCTGTATGTAATAAACATTAGAGACCCCTGCAGGTGAGAGGGGGTATTACAGTGTGCAGATCCTAGAGTTATGGGGGGAGCTGCCTCTAATACCCCTGTACGTGCTGCAGGTGAGAGGGGGTATTACAGTGTGCAGATCCTAGTCTGCAGTGTCTCAGGGTATAGGGAGGAGTGAGTCCTCTGTGGAGGTATCTGTAGTGTCTCACCCCCGGGATATAATGCAGGCACTGAGGGTATAGGGAGGAGTGAGTCCTCTGTGGAGGTATCTGTAGTGTCTCACCCCTGGGATGTAGTGCAGGCACTGAGGGTAAAGGGAGGAGTGAGTCCTCTGTGGAGGTATCTGTAGTGTCTCACCCCCGGGATGTAGTGCAGGCACTGAGGGTATAGAGAGGAGTGAGTCCTCTGTGGAGGTGTCTGTAGTGCCTCACCCCCGGGATGTAGTGCAGGCACTGAGGGTATAGGGAGGAGTGAGTCCTCTGTGGAGGTATCTGTAGTGTCTCACCCCCGGGATGTAGTGCAGGCACTGAGGGTATAGAGAGGAGTGAGTCCTCTGTGGAGGTATCTGTAGTGTCTCACCCCGGGGATGTAGTGCAGGCACTGAGGGTATAGAGAGGAGTGAGTCCTCTGTGGAGGTATCTGTAGTGTCTCACCCCGGGGATGTAGTGCAGGCACTGAGGGTATAGGGAGGAGTGAGTCCTCTGTGGAGGTATCTGTAGTGTCTCACCCCCGGGATGTAGTGCAGGCACTGAGGGTTTAGAGAGGAGTGAGTCCTCTGTGGAGGTGTCTGTAGTGTCTCACCCCCAGGATGTAGTGCAGGCACTGAGGTTATAGGGAGGAGTGAGTCCTCTGTGGAGGTATCTGTAGTGTTTCTCCCCCGGGATGTAGTGCAGGCACTGAGGGTATAGAGAGGAGTGAGTCCTCTGTGGAGGTGTCTGTAGTGTCTCACCCCTGCGATGTAGTGCAGGCACTGAGGGTATAGGGAGGAGTGAGTCCTCTGTGGAGGTATCTGTAGTGTCTCACCCCCGGGATGTAGTGCAGGCACTGAGGGTATAGAGAGGAGTGAGTCCTCTGTGGAGGTGTATGTAGTGTCTCACCCCCGGGATGTAGTGCAGGCACTGAGGGTATAGAGAGGAGTGAGTCCTCTGTGGAGGTGTCTGTAGTGTTTTACCCCTGGGATGTAGTGCAGGCACTGAGGGTATAGAGAGGAGTGAGTCCTCTGTGGAGGTATCTGTAGTGTCTCATCCCTGGGATGTAGTGCAGGCACTGAGGGTATAGAGAGGAGTGAGTGCTCTGTGGAGGTGTCTGTAGTGTCTCACCCCCGGGATGTAGTGCAGGTACTGAGGGTATAGGGAGGAGTGAGTCCTCTGTGGAGGTGTCTGTAGTGTCTCACCCCCGGGATGTAGTGCAGAGACTGAGGGTATAGGGAGGAGTGAGTCCTCTGTGGAGGTGTCTGTAGTGTCTCACCCCCGGGATGTAGTGCAGAGACTGAGGGTATAGGGAGGAGGTGTCTGTAGTGTCTCACCCCCGGGATGTAGTGCAGGCACTGAGGGTATAGGGAGAGTGAGTCCTCTGTGGAGGTATCTGTAGTATCTCACCCCCGGGATGTAGTGCAGGCACTGAGGGTATAGGGAGAGTGAGTCCTCTGTGGAGGTGTCTGTAGTGTCTCACCCCTGGGATGTAGTGCAGGCACTGAGGGTATAGGGAGCAGTGAGTCCTCTGTGGAGGTGTCTGTAGTGTCTCACCCCCGGGATGTAGTGCAGGCGCTGAGGGTTTAGAGAGGAGTGAGTCCTCTGTGGAGGTGTATGTAGTGTCTCACCCCCGGGATGTAGTGCAGGCACTGAGGGTATAGGGAGGAGTGAGTCCTCTGTGGAGGTATCTGTAGTGTCTCACCCCCGGGATGTAGTGCAGGCACTTAGGGTATAGGGAGGAGTGAGTCCTCTGTGGAGGTGTCTGTAGTGTCTCACCCCCGGGATGTAGTGCAGGCGCTGAGGGTTTAGAGAGGAGTGAGTCCTCTGTGGAGGTGTATGTAGTGTCTCACCCCCGGGATGTAGTGCAGGCACTGAGGGTATAGGGAGGAGTGAGTCCTCTGTGGAGGTATCTGTAGTGTCTCACTTCTGGGATGTAGTGCAGGCACTGAGGGTATAGGGAGGAGTGAGTCCTCTGTGGAGGTGTCTGTAGTGTCTCACCCCCGGGATGTAGTGCAGGCACTGAGGGTATAGGGAGGAGTGAGTCCTCTGTGGAGGTATCTGTAGTGTCTCACCCCCGGGATGTAGTGCAGGCACTTAGGGTATAGGGAGGAGTGAGTCCTCTGTGGAGGTGTCTGTAGTGTCTCACCCCCGGGATGTAGTGCAGAGACTGAGGGTATAGGGAGGAGTGAGTCCTCTGTGGAGGTGTCTGTAGTGTCTCACCCCCGGGATGTAGTGCAGGCACTGAGGGTATAGGGAGGAGTGAGTCCTCTGTGGAGGTGTCTGTAGTGTCTCACCCCCGGGATGTAGTGCAGGCGCTGAGGGTTTAGAGAGGAGTGAGTCCTCTGTGGAGGTATCTGTAGTGTCTCACTTCTGGGATGTAGTGCAGGCACTGAGGGTATAGGGAGGAGTGAGTCCTCTGTGGAGGTGTCTGTAGTGTCTCACCCCCGGGATGTAGTGCAGGCACTGAGGGTATAGGGAGGAGTGAGTCCTCTGTGGAGGTATCTGTAGTGTCTCACCCCCGGGATGTAGTGCAGGCACTTAGGGTATAGAGAGGAGTGAGTCCTCTGTGGAGGTGTCTGTAGTGTCTCACCCCCTTGCTTCAGGCCACCTCAGGGGTGTAACGCCCAGAGAACGCGCTGGTTCTGTGTGTTATGTGCGTGTTATTCCTGTTTACTCCGCGTGAGGGACAGGCTGTTATATAGAGTAGCTCCTGAGCCGTCCCCGCACAGCAAAGTGCGCGGTGCATTGGATTCCCCCCTTATTGTCCTCCCGGCTGTGTCACAGCGAGCCGGATGCTGTGACGCTGTGGGTTCATCGCTGTAACTCAGGATGTGTTGGCTGTATGGACAGCAGGCAGGGGGTTAAAGAGTCACCTGCTGCGGGGGAGGCAGGCTGCGCAGTGGCGGAGGAGGGGGGGCTCTTGTAAAGTGATCCAGGGTCTTAGGAAGGAGGCGAGTGGGGGGATTATTGTCCCGTGGGGGGGGAGATGAGGAGAGAGTGAAGTGTTCCAGAGGTGAGCTGGCTTCCTCCCGCCCCAGACAGGCACAGGGGATCCCCCAACCCCCACCTGCTGCTTCCCTTCCACAGCTGGAGCAGTTTATCCTCAGACTGAGTAATATAGACACAGGCCGTACCCAGCTGCTGTCACTCTCCATTACCGGCCGGCAGATTGCCAGCTCTTCTGCCCACTCTAGCTATTGCCTGTCCTCCTTACGCCACACATGTTAGCCTGGCGCGGTGCCAGCTTTGCAGGGGTTAATGAATTGCAACTCTTGGGTTGCGCACGCTTTTCTGCATGGGGGTTAACTGGACATTATGGCAAGTCCTGCGGCCGCGCAGGGGTTACTGTGACCTGCTGCCTCGCCGCACATCCTCCGTGCGTCTGCTTAGCTGGCTCTGCGAGAGTCAGGCAATTCTAGCAGTAATTGTGTAATTCTGCATCTCTCATACAGGGGTTAATGATGGGTGAGGATTTTCCGGGTGTTAGGAAGAGGTTAATTGTGAGTCCTCTTGCAGATTGGGGCAATGGTTAATTGTCTCCCTCTCACTGGTCAGGGGTTAATTATGCATCCTCGCAGGTTGTGCAGGGGTAAATTGTGTGTTCTGCCTCTCGCAGATTGTGCAGGGGTAAATTGTGTGTTCTCTCTCGCAGGTTGTGCAGGGGTAAATTGTGTGTTCTCTCTCGCAGGTTGTGCAGGGGTAAATTGTGTGTTCTGCCTCTCGCAGATTGTGCAGGGGTAAATTGTGTGTTCTCTCTCGCAGGTTGTGCAGGGGTAAATTGTGTGTTCTCTCTCGCAGGTTGTGCAGGGGTAAATTGTGTGTTCTGCCTCTCGCAGATTGTGCAGGGGTAAATTGTGTGTTCTCTCTCGCAGGTTGTGCAGGGGTAAATTGTGTGTTCTCTCTCTCGCAGGTTGTGCAGGGGTAAATTGTGTGTTCTGCCTCTCGCAGATTGTGCAGGGGTAAATTGTGTGTTCTGCCTCTCGCAGATTGTGCAGGGGTAAATTGTGTGTTCTCTCTCGCAGATTGTGCAGGGGTAAATTGTGTGTTCTCTCTCTCGCAGGTTGTGCAGGGGTAAATTGTGTGTTCTCTCTCTCGCAGGTTGTGCAGGGGTAAATTGTGTGTTCTCTCTCTCGCAGGTTGTGCAGGGGTAAATTGTGTGTTCTGCCTCTCGCAGATTGTGCAGGGGTAAATTGTGTGTTCTGCCTCTCGCAGATTGTGCAGGGGTAAATTGTGTGTTCTCTCTCGCAGGTTGTGCAGGGGTAAATTGTGTGTTCTCTCTCTCGCAGGTTGTGCAGGGGTAAATTGTGTGTTCTCTCTCTCGCAGGTTGTGCAGGGGTAAATTGTGTGTTCTGCCTCTCGCAGATTGTGCAGGGGTAAATTGTGTGTTCTCTCTCGCAGGTTGTGCAGGGGTAAATTGTGTGTTCTGCCTCTCGCAGATTGTGCAGGGGTAAATTGTGTGTTCTCTCTCGCAGGTTGTGCAGGGGTAAATTGTGTGTTCTCTCTCGCAGGTTGTGCAGGGGTAAATTGTGTGTTCTCTCTCTCGCAGGTTGTGCAGGGGTAAATTGTGTGTTCTGCCTCTCGCAGGTTGTGCAGGGGTAAATTGTGTGTTCTGCCTCTCGCAGGTTGTGCAGGGGTAAATTGTGTGTTCTGCCTCTCGCAGATTGTGCAAGGGTAAATTGTGTGTTCTGCCTCTCACAGGTTGTGCAGGGGTAAATTGTGTGTTCTCTCTCTCGCAGGTTGTGCAGGGGTAAATTGTGTGTTCTGCCTCTCGCAGGTTGTGCAAGGGTAAATTGTGTGTTCTGCCTCTCGCAGGTTGTGCAAGGGTAAATTGTGTGTTCTGCCTCTCGCAGGTTGTGCAAGGGTAAATTGTGTGTTCTGCCTCTCGCAGGTTATGCAGGGGTAAATTGTGTGTTCTGCCTCTCGCAGGTTGTGCAGGGGTAAATTGTGTGTTCTCTCCCTGGTTGAGCAGGGGTTAATTGCCCATGAATCTGTTTATGTGGTGCTGGAGTTGTATAGTGTTAACCCCGCAGGCACCAGACAGTAGCTGCCCCCCAGCAGTTGGCGGGGTGGAGTGGCTGCAGTGCGGGGCTCTAAGGGTTTATTTGGCCACGTTCCGGGGTGGAATGAAGCTGAAGCTGCCAAACCCCAGCGGATCTGAGGGATATTTTCCTATAGCCCATCTCCTCCGAAACTGAACACTCTGATACATTAACCCCATCTGCAGCTGCTAGTGCCCCAGCCTGTGCAGCAGTGTCACCCTGCGGGGGGAGGGGCAGACCCCATGTGTCATAGCTTCCTCTGTCACCCTGCGGGGGGAGGGCTAGACCCCATGTGTCATAGCTACCTCTGTCACCCTGGGGGGGGAAGGGGCAGGCCCCATGTGTCATAGCTTCCTCTGTCACCCTGCGGGGGGAGGGGCAGGCCCCATGTGTCATAGCTTCCTCTGTCACCTTGCAGGGGGAGGGGCAGGCCCCATGTGTCATAGCTTCCTCTGTCACCCTGCAGGGGGAGGGGCAGGCCCCATGTGTCATAGCTTCCTCTGTCACCCTGCGGGGGGAGGGGCAGGCCCCATGTGTCATAGCTTCCTCTGTCACCCTGCAGGGGGAGGGGCAGGCCCCATGTGTCATAGCTTCCTCTGTCACCCTGCGGGGGGAGGGGCAGGCCCCATGTGTCATAGCTTCCTCTGTCACCCTGCGGGGGAAGGGGAGGGTCCATGTGTCATAGCTTCCTCTGTCACCCTGCGGGGGGAGGGGCAGACCCCATGTGTCATAGCTTCCTCTGTCACCCTCAGGGCTGGTTTAACCCTTGGGGGTGCCCAGGGCACTTTAGACGGGGGGGCCCTGGCTGAAGAGGGAGGGTGAGGGGCCTGTATATAAGATTGTGCATACCTCCCAACATGACCCATTCCAGGAGGGACAACGTGCTCTGTACACGGGCTTCTCTCTTAATATATGATTGCCGTCACCTGTGTTAAACTAATTGATAAGAAAGGTTTCATCACAGGTAATGGCAATCATAACTGGAGAAGGAAGTCCAGGTAGAGAGCATGTTTATCTTGTCACATGGAAAAATAGCAGCAGCCTCTGTACTACTTACACACTGGGACAGGACTCAGACGGACTCTGTGTGTGTCTCTCTCTAGACCCTCATTAGATAACAATTTATACAGGGATCCCACCTGGTGTCACTTACAGCTCTATCTCCCTCCTATCTCTCCTCTGGTTGGGAAACTCCATCGATAGTTCATGAAACCTGATACTCCTGTGTCTCTGCCTGCACTGCACACTATCCTGCTCACATTCTGGCTGTCTGGTTCTGCTGCTGCACAAGAGGGAAAGCTAGTGGTGTCAGTGTGCTCTGGCCAAGGGGGCCCCGGGGTACAGTATGCCCTGCATCCCCCCCCCCCCCACTTAATCTGGCTATGGTCACCCTGCAGTGGGAGGGACACACCCCATGTGTCGTAGCTTCTGAGGCTCTGTAACCCTGCAGTGGGAGGTATGAGGTACAGATATGACAGGAGAGGGTCCCGGCTTCCGTGTCTCAGCAATATGACAGATTCTGTGTAAATAAGCAACGTCTCTTTATTGATTAGTCAGACATGATAAATAATATACATACAAAGTGTCCCGGGCGGGGGTTCATGGGTCACCACCCTGATACATGACGGTTACCGCGTTGCATGCTGGGAGGGTGTCCGTCTCCGTGTAATATCCTTGTAGACTAAATATCAGGTTGTTGGGCTTAATATATTTATTTTTCATAGGATTTGGAGAGATAGTAACTCCCTGTGAGGAGCGTATGTGTTCTCTGGTGCGTCTACCGACGCTAGGATTCGGTTTGTTACGCAGTATCCCTCCGATGTTCTGACCCCGGTCTAGGACGGAGGGTGCTAGGAACATATATATAGTTATGTACCGTGCAGATACCTGCACCCCCGGGGGTTACGTGGCGATGGCTGTGCCCCCGGGGGTTACGTGGCGATGGCTGTGCCCCCGGGGGTTACGTGGCGATGGCTGTGCCCCCGGGGGTTACGTGGCGATGACTGTGCCCCCGGGGGTTACGTGGCGATGGCTGCTTGGTGATTTGGGCAGTTGATATAATGGAGAAGAAAAGAGTCTTTATGGAACATGTGCAGGAGCGTGTCTCCTCCAGGAGGGGTCACTAGAGAGCACTGTCCATCCCTCTCTCTCTGAGGCTCTGATAGCGGTGCACCGCTCTGCCCTCCTCTGTACCACACTTGGAATCTGGCTGCCGCCCCCTTCGCCTTGTGTTTCAGGTACACGTCCGTCTTCCAGCTTCATCCCAGGTTCCGTCTCGCCGTGGTCGGCTTCCCCCAGTTATTGAACGGACAGAGCTCTTTTCCTGGCTGTTGATGCAGAAGGGCGGGGGGTCTGCCTTCAGTTTGTGATTTGGGGGTATCATTGGGGGTCTGTGCTGCCCCCGTAGCCTTCATTAGGTTCTGATGGTCGTTTTCCTCTCCCTGTCTTTTCCCTGAAGGTAGGAGAGGACATTGATTAGGATAATATCACACAAAGACTCAGGAATAACCAAATCCCCATCCCCTCCCAAACTCCTATCCCCCTAATCATCCCAGCGCTGAGAGAGAGTGCACGTTATCCCCACATTCACCCTGCACAGGAGGGGGCGCTCTTCCCTGCACGCCCTCTGTACCTGGCCTCCCCCCACACAACCCACCCTCTGTACCTGGCCTCCCCCGCTCAGCCCGCCCTCTGTACCTGGCCTCCCCCCGCTCAGCCCGCCCTCTGTACCTGGCCTCCCCCGCACAGCCCTCTGTACCTGGCCTCCCCCCGCACAACCCACCCTCTGTACCTGGCCTCCCCCGCTCAGCCCGCCCTCTGTACCTGGCCTCCCCCGCATAGCCCGCCCTCTGTACCTGGCCTCCCCCCGCTCAACCCGCCCTCTGTACCTGGCCTCCCCCGCACAGCCCTCTGTACCTGGCCTCCCCCGCACATCCCTCTGTACCTGGCCTCCCCCGCTCAGCCCGCCCTCTGTACCTGGCCTCCCCCCGCTCAACCCGCCCTCTGTACCTGGCCTCCCCCGCACAGCCCTCTGTACCTGGCCTCCCCCGCACATCCCTCTGTACCTGGCCTCCCCTGCTCAGCCCGCCCTCTGTACCTGGCCTCCCCCCGCTCAACCCGCCCTCTGTACCTGGCCTCCCCCCGCTCAACCCGCCCTCTGTACCTGGCCTCCCCCCGCTCAACCCGCCCTCTGTACCTGGCCTCCCCCGCACAGCCCGCCCTCTGTACCTGGCCTCCCCCGCACAGCCCGCCCTCTGTACCTGGCCTCCCCCGCACAGCCCGCCCTCTGTACCTGGCCTCCCCCGCACAGCCCGCCCTCTGTACCTGGCCTCCCCCGCACAGCCCACCCTCTGTACCTGTCCTTCCCCCGCACAGCCCGCCCTCTGTACCTGGCCTCCCCCGCACAGCCCACCCTCTGTACCTGGCCTCCCCCCGCACAACCCGCCCTCTACCTGGCCTCCCCCGCTCAGCCCGCCCTCTGTACCTGGCCTCCCCCGCACAGCCCGCCCTCTGTACCTGGCCTCCCCCGCCCAACCCGCCCTCTGTACCTAGCCTCCCCCGCACAGCCCACCCTCTGTACCTGGCCTCCCCCGCACAGCCCGCCCTCTGTACCTGGCCTCCCCCCGCTCAACCCGCCCTCTGTACCTGGCCTCCCCCGCACAGCCCTCTGTACCTGGCCTCCCCCGCACAGCCCTCTGTACCTGGCCTCCCCCGCACATCCCTCTGTACCTGGCCTCCCCCCGCACAACCCGCCCTCTGTACCTAGCCTCCCCCGCTCAGCCCGCCCTATGTACCTGGCCTCCCCCGCTCAGCCCGCCCTATGTACCTGGCCTTCTCCCGCACAGCCCGCCCTATGTACATGGCCTTCCCCCGCACAGCCCGCCCTCTGTACCTGGCCTTCCCCCGCACAGCCCGCCCTCTGTACCTGGCCTTCCCCGCACAGCCCGCCCTCTGTACCTGGCCTTCCCCCGCACAGCCCGCCCTCTGTACCTGGCCTTCCCCCGCACAGCCCGCTCTCTGTACCTGGCCTTCCCCCGCACAGCCCGCCCTCTGTACCTGGCCTCCCCCGCACAGCCCGCCCTCTGTACCTGGCCTCCCCCGCACAGCCCGCCCTCTGTACCTGGTCTCCCCCGCACAGCCCGCCCTCTGTACCTGGTCTCCCCCGCACAGCCCGCCCTCTGTACCTGTCCTTCCTCCGCACAGCCCGCCCTCTGTACCTGGCCTCCCCCGCACAGAAGGGGACAGCTGTGTATCTCTCCAAGTCCTGGAGGGGGTGCTGTTGCACACACAGCCATTCCTACACCAGATCTCTGCAAATTGTTCAGCAGAAGCTGAATACGTTATTTTAAAGGAATTTATTTTCCATCTCTCTGACCGCCTGTAACAGTGAAATAATATCTGGTCCCATCATCCAGAGAGGAGATTTATTAGGATTGTGAGAGTCTAGAGAGAAGGGAGAGGGGCGGGGGAGGGAAGGTACAGGGGTCCGTGCAGTAATATGACTGTGTGCTGTGTAATAGGTACACTGCTGGGAGTATTAGATACATATTATACTGAGCGCTGTGTAATAGGTACACTGCTGGGAGTACTGGATACATATTATACTGAGCGCTGTGTAATAGGTACACTGCTGGGAGTACTGGATACATATTATACTGAGTACTGTGTAATAGGTACACTGCTGGGAGTACTGGATACATATTATACTGAGCGCTGTGTAATAGGTACACTGCTGGGAGTACTGGATACATATTATACTGAGCGCTGTGTAATAGGTACACTGCTGGGAGTACTGGATACATATTATACTGAGCGCTGTGTAATAGGTACACTGCTGGGAGTACTGGATACATATTATACTGAGCGCTGTGTAATAGGTACACTGCTGGGAGTACTGGATACATATTATACTGAGTACTGTGTAATAGGTACACTGCTGGGAGTACTGGATACATATTATACTGAGCGCTGTGTAATAGGTACACTGCTGGGAGTACTGGATACATATTATACTGAGCGCTGTGTAATAGGTACACTGCTGGGAGTACTGGATACATATTATACTGAGCGCTGTGTAATAGGTACACTGCTGGGAGTACTGGATACATATTATACTGAGCGCTGTGTAATAGGTACACTGCTGGGAGTACTGGATACATATTATACTGAGCGCTGTGTAATAGGTACACTGCTGGGAGTACTGGATACATATTATACTGAGCGCTGTGTAATAGGTACACTGCTGGGAGTACTGGATACATATTATACTGAGCGCTGTGTAATAGGTACACTGCTGGGAGTACTGGATACATATTATACTGAGCGCTGTGTAATAGGTACACTGCTGGGAGTACTGGATACATATTATACTGAGCGCTGTGTAATAGGTACACTGCTGGGAGTACTGGATACATATTATACTGAGCGCTGTGTAATAGGTACACTGCTGGGAGTACTGGATACATATTATACTGAGCGCTGTGTAATAGGTACACTGCTGGGAGTACTGGATACATATTATACTGAGCGCTGTGTAATAGGTACACTGCTGGGAGTACTGGGGAATATTAGACACGTGTGTTATGGTTGTATGGACACTGCAGGGATCCCCGGATAAGGTTAGGAGTGATCCTAGCTTAACACAACGAAGGACCAGTCACTCTAGGAGGCCAGTCCCCTCACATGAGACAGCTGCCACTCACACACTTGTATAGTAATTGTGTAAGGTCAGTCCCGTCCCCAGCATACACACTGTGGGAGCCAGGGCCCCTCCTCAATGGTTTCCAGTACTTAGGTAGTGGATGAGTAATCTGTTCCTAGTCATTATAAGCACCGTACAGGCCTGAGGAGCAGGAGTCCCTCACACTGGTCAGCTGCCGCCACTCCGGCCTGTAACTGTCTGTCTATATATATATATATATATATATATATATATATATATATATATATATATATATATATGTTAGCGTGTGTGTGACGGAGACAGTGGCACTCCAGGTCATATCGAATCCGAACCCCCAGAAAATGATTTATGTTTGTGTGTGTGTCTCAGGGGACTCAGAGTTGATATTACCGGGGAGCTGGGATGGAGAATTGCGTGTGTGTGTGTATATGTATATTTATATATATATATATATACATATTATATGTATATATATATATATATATATATGTATATGTATGTATGTGTCTCAGGAGACTCAGAGCTGGGATGGAGAATTGCGTGTTCACGTGGATTTACCCGGAGGTTACCTCTGCTGTTCCTAAAGTAAAAGTTTCCCAGGTACTGTGTGTATAGAATTATTTTATTTGTAAGTGAATGTGCTACACAAGACCCTAGGACTGATCATGATCCGGTGTCAGTGTGTGCGATGTGGCAGTGTGCAGTGAGCAATAGTAACGTGACCTGCTCTGACATTGATGGAAGCGGAGGTTTCGGTGGCGGCTGCTGTCTGTGGTCTGTCACATTCCTGCAGGGGGGGCTGCGGCTGTTTACGTGCCTGCTCTGGTATTCTGTGTGTTTCCATAACGCGCTCCGCAGAAGGCTCATTTTATCACCTACTGTAAAAATGGAAAATTTGGGCAAAGACTCTTCGTATTCAGAGCGTCTGGCGGGCGCGTTCTTCCAGCGACTCCAACACTAAGTCGTCTATCAGGGATTTAATCTGACATTTTATATTTATATATATATATATATATATATATATATATATATATATTTATTTTACTCATATTCTACCAGTACAAGTAATACGCAGAGACCGAGTAAGTTCAGGTAAATTACACAGAAATAAACCAGGAGAAAACAGTACGATCGTGGCAACGACTGCGCAGACCGCCTTGCGTTCTGGAAAATGCAGCACAGGGTGCCAAATTATTGACGAAGTCTGTAGCGGCGTCCATTAATATATTTATATTTATACATTGCTGGACATTGTGAGAGATTGATAAGTAGCTGCCATGTGACCTATTACTGGGGGCAGTGTGACCTGGTGTAGCTCTGCACCCCTGTACTGTGCCCTGATACACCACACCCCAAGTAGCTGCCCTGTGACCTATTACTGGGGGCAGTGTGACCTGGTGTAGCTCTGCACCCCTGTACTGTGCCCTGATACACCCCACCCCAAGTAGCTGCCCTGTGACCTATTACTGGGGGCAGTGTGACCTGGTGTAGCTCTGCACCCCTGTACTGTGCCCTGATACACCCCACCCCAAGTAGCTGCCAGGTGACCTATTACTGGGGGCAGTGTGACCTGGTGTAGCTCTGCACCCCTGTACTGTGCCCTGATACACCGCACCCCAAGTAGCTGCCAGGTGACCTATTACTGGGGGCAGTGTGACCTGGTGTAGCTCTGCACCCCTGTACTGTGCCCTGATACACCGCACCCCAAGTAGCTGCCAGGTGACCTATTACTGGGGGCAGTGTGACCTGGTGTAGCTCTGCACCCCTGTACTGTGCCCTGATACACCACACCCCAAGTAGCTGCCCTGTGACCTATTACTGGGGGCAGTGTGACCTGGTGTAGCTCTGCACCCCTGTACTGTGCCCTGATACACCCCACCCCAAGTAGCTGCCAGGTGACCTATTACTGGGGGCAGTGTGACCTGGTGTAGCTCTGCACCCCTGTACTGTGCCCTGATACACCGCACCCCAAGTAGCTGCCAGGTGACCTATTACTGGGGGCAGTGTGACCTGGTGTAGCTCTGCACCCCTGTACTGTGCCCTGATACACCGCACCCCAAGTAGCTGCCAGGTGACCTATTACTGGGGGCAGTGTGACCTGGTGTAGCTCTGCACCCCTGTACTGTGCCCTGATACACCACACCCCAAGTAGCTGCCCTGTGACCTATTACTGGGAGCAGTGTGACCTGGTGTAGCTCTGCACCCCTGTACTGTGCCCTGATACACCGCACCCCAAGTAGCTGCCAGGTGACCTATTACTGGGGGCAGTGTGACCTGGTGTAGCTCTGCACCCCTGTACTGTGCCCTGATACACCGCACCCCAAGTAGCTGCCAGGTGACCTATTACTGGGGGCAGTGTGACCTGGTGTAGCTCTGCACCCCTGTACTGTGCCCTGATACACCGCACCCCAAGTAGCTGCCATGTGACCTATTACTGGGGGCAGTGTGACCTGGTGTAGCTCTGCACCCCTGTACTTTGCCCTGATACACCACACCCCAAGTAGCTGCCCTGTGACCTATTACTGGGGGCAGTGTGACCTGGTGTAGCTCTGCACCCCTGTACTGTGCCCTGATACACCCCACCCCAAGTAGCTGCCAGGTGACCTATTACTGGGGGCAGTGTGACCTGGTGTAGCTCTGCACCCCTGTACTGTGCCCTGATACACCGCACCCCAAGTAGCTGCCAGGTGACCTATTACTGGGGGCAGTGTGACCTGGTGTAGCTCTGCACCCCTGTACTGTGCCCTGATACACCGCACCCCAAGTAGCTGCCAGGTGACCTATTACTGGGGGCAGTGTGACCTGGTGTAGCTCTGCACCCCTGTACTGTGCCCTGATACACCCCACCCCAAGTAGCTGCCAGGTGACCTATTACTGGGGGCAGTGTGACCTGGTGTAGCTCTGCACCCCTGTACTGTGCCCTGATACACCGCACCCCAAGTAGCTGCCAGGTGACCTATTACTGGGGGCAGTGTGACCTGGTGTAGCTCTGCACCCCTGTACTGTGCCCTGATATACCCCACCCCAAGTAGCTGCCAGGTGACCTATTACTGGGGGCAGTGTGACCTGGTGTAGCTCTGCACCCCTGTTCTGTGCCCTGATACACCGCACCCCAAGTAGCTGCCAGGTGACCTATTACTGGGAGCAGTGTGACCTGGTGTAGCTCTGTACCCCTGTACTGTGCCCTGATACACCCCACCCCAAGTAGCTGCCAGATGACCTATTACTGGGGGCAGTGTGACCTGGTGTAGCTCTGCACCCCTGTACTGTGCCCTGATACACCGCACCCCAAGTAGCTGCCAGGTGACCTATTACTGGGGGCAGTGTGACCTGGTGTAGCTCTGCACCCCTGTACTGTGCCCTGATACACCGCACCCCAAGTAGCTGCCAGGTGACCTATTACTGGGGGCAGTGTGACCTGGTGTAGCTCTGCACCCCTGTACTGTGCCCTGATACACCGCACCCCAAGTAGCTGCCAGGTGACCTATTACTGGTGTAGCTCTGCACCCCTGGTGTAGCTCTGCACCCCTGTACTGTGCCCTGATACACCGCACCCCAAGTAGCTGCCAGGTGACCTATTACTGGGGGCAGTGTGACCTGGTGTAGCTCTGCACCCCTGTACTGTGCCCTGATACACCGCACCCCAAGTAGCTGCCATATGACCTATTACTGGGGGCAGTGTGACCAGGTGTAGCTCTGCACCCCTGTACTGTGCCCTGATACACCGCACCCCAAGTAGCTGCCATGTGACCTATTACTGGGGGCAGTGTGACCTGGTGTAGCTCTGCACCCCTGTACTGTGCCCTGATACACCGCACCCCAAGTAGCTGCCAGGTGACCTATTACTGGGGGCAGTGTGACCTGGTGTAGCTCTGCACCCCTGTACTGTGCCCTGACACACCGCACCCCAAGTAGCTGTCCTATCCTAGCCCCCTGCTGTACATGGGTATACATAGTGTGTTATACAGCGGTGTAGATAGTTAAAGATATAGGGATGGATAGATAGAGAGTATATACACACACACATAGTGTATGCCATTATACACCCAACCCCAAGTAGCTGTCCTATCCTAGCCCCCTGCTGTACATGGGTATACATAGTGTGTTATACAGCGGTGTAGATAAAGATATAGGGATGGATAGATAGATAGAGAGTATATACACACACACATAGTGTATGCCATTATACACCCCACCCCAAGTAGCTGTCCTATCCTAGCCCCCTGCTGTACATGGGTATACATAGTGTGTTATACAGCGGTGTAGATAGAGAGAGAGATATACATATATACACACAGACACACTGTGTATGCCGTTATACACCCCCCCTGAACTGTGACACAAGGGGGGACGTATTGGTGTGTTATCCAGCAGTGCCGGCAGTGTGCATTGTGTCACAGATATCACTGGTATAGAACCTGCATTTGGAAAGACGTGCTCCTGATGAGATTGCTGTGTAGCAGCCGCCTGTGTCCCTCAGAGTATTACTGGCTGTAGGGAACATCTCAGAGGGTGCTACCGGCCTTATTACATCTTTAGTAGGTTGGTATTATATGATGGGTGGGTATTATATGGTGGGTGGGTATATCATTGAACCTTTCCTGCATGGTCCTTTCAGTATTTTATTCCCTACAGAAATCCCATTATTCTACAAAGCCCCAGTAACCGGCTAATGTCCGATTATATCGCTATAACGCTTCTGATATGTCGCTCGCACTCTTCCACCCTCCTCTGAGAAACTGGAGATCATATTTATTCCAGATACAAATACTGTGTTCTCCTTAGACCTCACCTAGTGTAATGTGTCCAGGTCTGAGATCGGACCCCTGGGGAAGAGTGAGGTGGAGACATTACTCCAGGTGAGCTCCATGTATTGGCATCTCCACCTTGTTCTCCCCACAGATCTGGGCTTAAAACTCTTTGTGAGGACTAGGAAGTGGTACCTCTACCTCACTCTCCTCTCTGGGGATCTGACCTCAGACATGGGCACATCACCCTAGTTGAAGAATAGGAAGTGGTACCTCTGCCTTTCCTCCTACCTCATTCTCCTCCCCAAGTGTCTAATCTCAGACACTGGCACATCACTCTAGGTGAGGACTAGGAAGTGGTACATCTACCTCACTCTCCTCCCTGAGGATCTGATCTCAGACCTGGGCACAATACTGTAGATGAGGACTAGTAGGTGGTAACTCTCACTCTCCTCTCCCAAGATCTGACCACAGACCTGGGCACATTACGCTAGGTGAGGACTAGGAAGTGGTACCTCTGCCTCACTCTCTTCCTACCTCAATTTCCTCCCCAGGTATCTGACCACAGACCAGGACACATTACTCTAGGTGAGGACTGGGAATTGGTACCTCTACCTCACTCTCCTCCCTGAGGATCTGATCTCAGTCCTGGGTACAATACTGTAGATGAGGAATAGGAAGTGGTACCACTGCCTTACTTTCCTCCTACCTCACTCTCCTCCTCCCCATGGACCTGACTGCAGACCTGTTCACATCAGTCTAGGTGAGGATTGGAAAGTAGTAGAGGACTAGTAGCTGGTAACTGTCTCACTCTCCTCTCCCAAGATCTGACCACAGACCTGGGCACATAACTCTAGGTGAGGACTGGGAAGTGGTACCTCTACCTCACTCTCCTCCCCAGGGATCTGACCTCAGACCTGGGCACATCACCCTAGTTGAGGAATAGGAAGTGGTACCACTGCCTTACTTTCCTCCTACCTCACTCTCCTCCTCCCCATGGACCTGACTGCAGACCTGTTCACATCAGTCTAGGTGAGGATTGGAAAGTAGTACGTCTACCTCACTCTCCTCCCAAGGGATCAGATCTTAGGCCTGGATAAATAACTTCAGGTGACATGTCCACCTCATTGTGTTCAGGTTATTAACCTCTTAATGTATTTTGAATTGCTGTTAAACTGATACCAGCACAGCCACGATTACCCTTGTGTAGTTTGCTGGTTGCCCTCACTGCAGATTGTACTGCTGTGTCTTCTGGAAGACTTCTCCTACAACTATCTTCCCCTAGGGCTTGCACTGTCAGGCAGTTAGGTGGCCACCATGGTTCATTCCCTGGCCTGGGAGTGCAGTGACAATGAACCTTGCAGTATAGCTGTATTGATCACTTTGAGGTACTCGCTGTGTGCTGGATATAACCTGACCGTAGTTTGTTGTATATCTGACCTGTCCAGCACACAAGGAGTATTCCTCAGTGAGGTCCACCTGTGCTCCATATACCTCCCGGAGGAGGTCCACCACCCCGCCTGTCCCCATACACTCACCATCTTTCTCTGGTTGCTGAGGCAGAAGGTGCAGATCTGTTTGGGTTGGCCTTGCTCGGCCTCTCTGTGTTTGGGGCTGGCAGTGGTTGGGTGATGGTAGTAGGGTGTACTAGTGTGGCAGGGTTGCCCGTCCCCGCAGGTGTCCCCGAGTAGTAGTACATTTCCAAGGTGTGAGATGTAGCTGGATGCCAGGCGTAGAGTCTCTATTTTGGAGAGCTTGCGGTCGGCCGGCTCTGTAGGGATGAGCGTGCGCAGGGCCGTGAAGGCGTTGTTGACACTGTTGGTTCTGTCCCTTTCGCGGGCGTTGGCTGTGTGACGCTGCCGTGGTTCCCGCTGCAGCTGCAGGCATTTTTTGTCTCCCCTATTGCCACTTCTGTCGGAGTGATGGAAGCCTTTATCGCCACAACCTGAGCTGTCGCTCCCGCTGTCCTCGTCGTCTGAAAGCATACTGATGTCCGGGTAGAGGAAGCGGGCAGGGGGGGCATGTCGGAGCATGGCGAAGGACATGGCGAAGCTACTGGCAGATGTGTGTGTGTGTGTGATGGCGCTCACTGTCCTCTGTCCATCGCTCCCCCTCTTCTCTCTCACACGTGTGGAGTGCAGCCGTCTGGCTGGGCTGCAGCTGTGATTGACTTTTTATAGTGACCCTTGAGAGTGGGTCTGGTCCTCCCTCAGCCGGCAGCAGACACGAGTAGGGGGGGGCTCCATCGGAAGCTGGATGAGGGGGGAGGGAGTCCCCAGACGGCTGTGGGATTTAACAGCCTAGACTGGCCTGTGCTTCTTAACGAGACAGCGTTAACCCTTGTGTTACCCTCTCATGGTTCAGTGTGCGTCTCCGCTTCAGTCCTTTTCCAGCAGGATACACTTACTCTACATGAATGATGGGTGTCGTGCGTCACTGTGCGGGGAGCAATCTCAGCGTATGGCGCTTTCTGTCAGGCTCTGGCACTTATATAATATATAGGGGAACTACATAAAAAAAAAAAAGTATCTCCTATTATATGGAAGCGACTAAGGATTATTATTATCCTTTGTTTATATAGCGTTCCAAGGGATGCGCAGCGCCCAGTTTACGCAGTACGTGATAGTAATGGCCAGTGTTACGTGATCTAAGTGGATTGTCCCAGAACTAATGGTTCCCCCTGTAATGCTGCCAGCGGTACAGGGTACCATGCGGAGTGTATAGGGATTACCACATGCCGTATAAGCGATAGTCAGTTCTGTATGAGATCCCGGAAATAGGCTTCTTCCAGCACTATAATGTGTAGGGACAGCACCAGTGACCCCGCAGCGGCATCCATCCATTATAAGGAGGATGTTACTGGTAATTACCCGGTGAGTGATGGCGAGACGGAGTGTCTGCATAAGACCGCGGTGTTGTAGTGGGCACCACATGGTGCAGGATACATGTCAGGTAGTGCTAATCTGTACTGTGGAGCAGGGTCCGGAGAGAACGTGGGGATGGGGATATGTCAGCTTGAGACCCTATGAGATATGGAGCTTGTTCCACCCACTGCAGGGAGCAGGCTGTTACGTAGCCTGTAGTGTGGGACTGGAGATTAAGATGGTTGGTTGGATGGATAAGATCTTGTTTGCAGGATAGAAAACAGAATGTTGTAGTAAAAAGAGTGCAGTCACAGGAGGGAAATGTTACCAGTGGAGTACACCAGGGATCTGTACTTGGACCGGTGCTTTTTCATATCGTTATTGGTGACATTGCAAATGGCATTAAAGGGAAAGTACAGTATGCCTTTTTACAGATGACGCAAAGGTATGCAACAGGGTAGACACACAGGAGGGGTAAAACAAATGACTGAGGATCTAGGTATACTAGAGGAATGGTCAAAAGTGCAGCAATTACAGATTAATGCCAAAAAATGCTAAATAATGCACTTGGGTCTCAAAAACCCAAAGGCTAAATATAGTATTAATGTCACTATACTGGAAACTACTGAGGAGGAAAGGGATCTAGGAGTCACTATTTCAGGTGACATAAAGGATAAATATAGTATTAATGACACTATACTGGAAACAACTGAGGAGGAAAGGGATCTAGGAGTCTTTATCTCAGGTGACATAAAGGATAAATATAGTATTAATGACACTATACTGGAAACTACTGAGGAGGAAAGGAATCTAGGAGTCACTATTTCAGGTGACATAAAGGATAGATATAGTATTAATGGCACTATACTGGAAACTACTGAGGAGGAAAGGGATCTAGGAGTCACTATTTCAGGTGACATAAAGGATAAATATAGTATAAATGGCACTATACTGGAAACTACTGAGGAGGAAAGGGATCTAGGAGTCACTATCTCAGGTGATATAAAGGATAAATATAGTATTAATGTCACTATACTGGGAACTACTGAGGAGGAAAGGGATCTAGGAGTCACTATTTCAGGTGACATAAAGGATAAATATAGTATTAATGGCACTATAATGGAACTACTGAGGATGAAAGGGATCTAGGAGTCACTATCTCAGGTGATATAAAGGCTAAATATAGTATTAATGGCAGTATACTGGGGACTACTGAGGAGGAAAGGGATCTAGGAGTCACTATTTCAGGTGACATAAAGGATAAATATAGTATTAATGGCGCTATACTGGGTACTACTGAGGAGGAAAGGGATCTAGGAGTCACTATTTCAGGTGACATAAAGGATAAATATAGTATTAATGGCGCTATACTGGGTACTACTGAGGAGGAAAGGGATCGAGGAGTCACTATTTCAGGTGACATAAAGGATAAATATAGTATTAATGTCACTATACTGGGAACTACTGAGGAGGAAAGGGATCTAGGAGTCACTATCTCAGGTGACATAAAGGATAAATATAGTATTAATGGCACTATACTGGAAACTACTGAGGAGGAAAGGGATCTAGGAGTCTCTATCTCAGGTGACATAAAGGATAAATATAGTATTAATGGCACTATACTGGGAGCTACTGAGGAGGAAAGGGATCTAGGAGTCACTATTTCAGGTGCCATAAAGGATAAATATAGTATTAATGGCACTATACTGGAGACTACTGAGGAGGAAAGGGATCTAGGAGTCACTATTTCAGGTGACATAAAGGATAAATATAGTATTAATGGCACTATACTGGAGACTACTGAGGAGGAAAGGGATCTAGGAGTCACTATCTCAGGTGACATAAAGGATAAATTAGTATTAATGGCACTATACTGGAGACTACTGAGGAGGAAAGGGATCTAGGAGTAACTATTTCAGGTGACATAAAGGATAAATATAGTAATAATGGCGCTATACTGGGAACTACTGAGGAGGAAAGGGATCTAGGAGTCACTATTTCATGTGACATAAAGGATAAATATAGTATTAATGGCACTATACTGGAAACTACTGAGGAGGAAAGGGATCTAGGAGTCACTATTTCAGGTGACATAAAGGATAAATATAGTATTAATGGTGCTATACTGGAAACTACTGAGGAGGAAAGGGATCTAGGAGTCACTATTTCAGGTGACCTAAAGATAAATATAGTATTAATGGCACTATACTGGGAACTACTGAGGAGGAAAGGGATCTAGGAGTCACTATTTCAGGTGATATAAAGGATAGATATAGTATTAATGGCGCTATACTGGGAACTACTGAGGAGGAAAGGGATCTAGGAGTCACTATTTCAGGTGATATAAAGGATAAATATAGTATTAATGGCGCTACACTGGGAACTACGGAGGAGGAAAGGGATCTAGGAGTCACTATCTCAGGTGACATATAGGATAAATATAGTATTAATGGCACTATACTGGAGACTACTGAGGAGGAAAGGGATCTAGGAGTCACTATTTCAGGTGATATAAAGGATAAATATAGTATTAATGGCACTATACTGGAAACTACTGAGGAGGAAAGGGATCTAGGAGTCACTATTTCAGGTGATATAAAGGATAAATATAGTATTAATGGCACTATACTGGAGACTACTGAGGAGGAAAGGGATCTAGGAGTCACTATTTCAGGTGATATAAAGGATAAATATAGTATTAATGGCGCTACACTGGGAACTACGGAGGAGGAAAGGGATCTAGGAGTCACTATCTCAGGTGATATATAGGATAAATATAGTATTAATGGCACTATACTGGGGACTACTGAGGAGGAAAGGGATCTAGGAGTCCCTATTTCAGGTGATATAAAGGATAAATATAGTATTAATGGCACTATACTGGAAACTACTGAGGAGGAAAGGGATCTAGGAGTCACTATTTCAGGTGATATAAAGGATAAATATAGTATTAATGGCACTATACTGGGAGCTACTGAGGAGGAAAGGGATCTAGGAGTAACTATTTCAGGTGACATAAAGGATAAATATAGTAATAATGGCGCTATACTGGGAACTACTGAGGAGGAAAGGGATCTAGGAGTAACTATTTCAGGTGACATAAAGGATAAATATAGTAATAATGGCGCTATACTGGGAACTACTGAGGAGGAAAGGGATCTAGGAGTCACTATTTCAGGTGACATAAAGGATAAATATAGTATTAATGACACTATACTGGAAACTACTGAGGAGGAAATGGATCTAGGAGTCACTATCTCAGGTGACATAAAGGATAAATATAGTATTAATGGCACTATACTGGATACTACGGAGGAGGAGAGGGATCTAGGAGTCACTATCTCAGGTGACATAAAGGATAAATATAGTAATAATGGCGCTATACTGGGAACTACTGAGGAGGAAAGGGATCTAGGAGTTACTATTTCAGGTGACATAAAGGATAAATATAGTATTAATGACGCTATACTGGAACTACTGAGGAGGAAAGGGATCTAGGAGTCACTATTCCAGGTGAAATAAAGGATAAATATAGTATCAATGGCACTATACTGGAAACTACTGAGGAGGAAAGGGATCTAGGAGTCACTATCTCAGGTGACATAAAGGATAAATATAGTAATAATGGCAGTATACTGGAAACTACTGAGGAGGAAAGGGATCTAGGAGTCACTATCTCAGGTGACATAAAGGATAAATATAGTAATAATGTCACTATACTGGAAACTACTGAGGAGGAAAGGGATCTAGGAGTCACTATCTCAGGTGACATAAAGGATAAATATAGTAATAAGGGCACTATACTGGAAACTACTGAGGAGGAAAGGGATCCTAGGAGTCACTATCTCAGGTGACATAAAGGATAAATATAGTATTAATGGTGCTATACTGGAAACTACTGAGGAGGAAAGGGATCTAGGAGTCACTATTTCAGGTGATATAAAGGATAAATATAGTATTAATGGCACTATACTGGAAACTACTGAGGAGGAAAGGGATCTAGGAGTCACTATCTCAGGTGACATAAAGGATAAATATAGTATTAATGGTGCTATACTGGAAACTACTGAGGAGGAAAGGGATCTAGGAGTCACTATTTCAGGTGATATAAAGGATAAATATAGTATTAATGGCACTATACTGGAAACTACTGAGGAGGAAAGGGATCTAGGAGTCACTATTTCAGGTGACATAAAGGATAAATATAGTATTAATGGTGCTATACTGGAAACTACTGAGGAGGAAAGGGATCTAGGAGTCACTATTTCAGGTGACATAAAGGATAAATATAGTATTAATGGCACTATACTGGAAACTACTGAGGAGGAAAGGGATCTAGGAGTCACTATCTCAGGTGACATAAAGGATAAATATAGTATTAATGGCACTATACTGGAAACTACTGAGGAGGAAAGGGATCTAGGAGTCACTATTTCAGGTGACATAAAGGATAAATATAGTATTAATGGTGCTATACTGGAAACTACTGAGGAGGAAAGGGATCTAGGAGTCACTATTTCAGGTGACATAAAGGATAAATATAGTATTAATGGCGCTATACTGGGAACTTCTGAGGAGGAAAGGGATCTAGGAGTCACTATTTCAGGTGATATAAAGGATAAATATAGTATTAATGGCGCTACACTGGGAACTACTGAGGAGGAAAGGGATCTAGGAGTCACTATCTCAGGTGACCTATAGGATAAATATAGTATTAATGGCACTATACTGGAAACTACTGAGGAGGGAAGGGATCTAGGAGTCACTATTTCAGGTGATATAAAGGATAAATATAGTATTAATGGCACTATACTGGAAACTACTGAGGAGGAAAGGGATCTAGGAGTCACTATTTCAGGTGACATAAAGGATAAATATAGTATTAATGTCACTATACTGGAAACTACTGAGGAGGAAAGGGATCTAGGAGTCACTATTTCAGGTGACATAAAGGATAAATATAGTAATAATGGCGCTATACTGGGAACTACTGAGGAGGAAAGGGATCTAGGAGTCACTATTTCAGGTGACATAAAGGATAAATATAGTATTAATGACACTATACTGGAAACTACTGAGGAGGAAAGGGATCTAGGAGTCA
This sequence comes from Pseudophryne corroboree, assembly GCF_028390025.1. Taxonomy (NCBI): domain Eukaryota; kingdom Metazoa; phylum Chordata; class Amphibia; order Anura; family Myobatrachidae; genus Pseudophryne; species Pseudophryne corroboree. The sequence goes on from NC_086448.1 coordinate 5,826,559, forward strand.
CTATTTAAGGTGACATAAAGGATAAATATAGTATTAATGGCACTATACTGGGAACTACTGAGGAGGAAAGGGATCTAGGAGTCACTATTTCAGGTGATATAAAGGATAAATATAGTATTAATGGCGCTATACTGGGAACTACTGAGGAGGAAAGGGATCTAGGAGTCACTATTTCAGGTGATATAAAGGATAAATATAGTATTAATGGCGCTACACTGGGAACTACTGAGGAGGAAAGGGATCTAGGAGTCACTATCTCAGGTGACATATAGGATAAATATAGTATTAATGGTACTATACTGGGAACTACTGAGGAGGAAAGGGATCTAGGAGTCACTATTTCAGGTGATTTAAAGGATAAATATAGTATTAATGGCACTATACTGGAAACTACTGCGGAGGAAAGGGATCTAGGAGTCACTATTTCAGGTGATATAAAGGATAAATATAGTATTAATGGCACTATACTGGGAGCTACTGAGGAGGAAAGGGATCTAGGAGTAACTATTTCAGGTGACATAAAGGATAAATATAGTAATAATGGCGCTATACTGGAGACTACTGAGGAGGAAAGGGATCTAGGAGTCACTATTTCAGGTGACATAAAGGATAAATATAGTATTAATGGTACTATACTGGGAACTACTGAGGAGGAAAGGGATCTAGGAGTCACTATTTCAGGTGATATAAAGGATAAATATAGTATTAATGGCGCTACACTGGGAACTACTGAGGAGGAGAGGGATCTAGGAGTCACTATCTCAGGTGACATATAGGATAAATATAGTATTAATGGCACTATACTGGAAACTACTGAGGAGGAAAGGGATCTAGGAGTCACTATCTCAGGTGACATAAAGGATAAATATAGTATTAATGTCACTATACTGGAAACTACTGAGGAGGAAAGGGATCTAGGAGTCACTATTTCAGGTGATATAAAGGATAAATATAGTATTAATGGCACTATACTGGGAGCTACTGAGGAGGAAAGGGATCTAGGAGTAACTATTTCAGGTGACATAAAGGATAAATATAGTAATAATGGCGCTATACTGGGAACTACTGAGGAGGAAAGGGATCTAGGAGTCACTATTTCAGGTGACATAAAGGATAAATATAGTATTAATGACACTATACTGGAAACTACTGAGGAGGAAATGGATCTAGGAGTCACTATCTCAGGTGACATAAAGGATAAATATAGTATTAATGGCACTATACTGGATACTACGGAGGAGGAGAGGGATCTAGGAGTCACTATCTCAGGTGACATAAAGGATAAATATAGTAATAATGGCAGTATACTGGAAACTACTGAGGAGGAAAGGGATCTAGGAGTCACTATTTCAGGTGATATAAAGGATAAATATAGTATTAATGGCACTATACTGGAAACTACTGAGGAGGAAAGGGATCTAGGAGTCACTATTTCAGGTGACATAAAGGATAAATATAGTATTAATGGTGCTATACTGGAAACTACTGAGGAGGAAAGGGATCTAGGAGTCACTATTTCAGGTGACATAAAGGATAAATATAGTATTAATGGCACTATACTGGAAACTACTGAGGAGGAAAGGGATCTAGGAGTCACTATTTCAGGTGATATAAAGGATAAATATAGTATTAATGGCACTATACTGGAAACTACTGAGGAGGAAAGGGATCTAGGAGTCACTATTTCAGGTGACATAAAGGATAAATATAGTGTTACTGGCACTATACTGGAAACTACTGAGGAGGAAAGGGATCTAGGAGTCACTATTTCAGGTGATATAAAGGATAAATATAGTATTAATGGCACTATACTGGGAGCTACTGAGGAGGAAAGGGATCTAGGAGTAACTATTTCAGGTGACATAAAGGATAAATATAGTAATAATGGCGCTATACTGGAGACTACTGAGGAGGAAAGGGATCTAGGAGTCACTATTTCAGGTGACATAAAGGATAAATATAGTATTAATGGTACTATACTGGAAACTACTGAGGAGGAAAGGGATCTAGGAGTCACTATTTCAGGTGACATAAAGGATAAATATAGTGTTACTGGCACTATACTGGAAACTACTGCGGAGGAAAGGGATCTAGGAGTCACTATTTCAGGTGATATAAAGGATAAATATAGTATTAATGGCACTATACTGGGAGCTACTGAGGAGGAAAGGGATCTAGGAGTCACTATTTCAGGTGACATAAAGGATAAATATAGTATTAATGGTGCTATACTGGAAACTACTGAGGAGGAAAGGGATCTAGGAGTCACTATTTCAGGTGACATAAAGGATAAATATAGTATTAATGGCACTATACTGGAAACTACTGAGGAGGAAAGGGATCTAGGAGTCACTATTTCAGGTGATATAAAGGATAAATATAGTATTAATGGCACTATACTGGAAACTACTGAGGAGGAAAGGGATCTAGGAGTCACTATTTCAGGTGACATAAAGGATAAATATAGTGTTACTGGCACTATACTGGAAACTACTGAGGAGGAAAGGGATCTAGGAGTCACTATTTCAGGTGATATAAAGGATAAATATAGTATTAATGGCACTGTACTGGGAGCTACTGAGGAGGAAAGGGATCTAGGAGTAACTATTTCAGGTGACATAAAGGATAAATATAGTAATAATGGCGCTATACTGGAGACTACTGAGGAGGAAAGGGATCTAGGAGTCACTATTTCAGGTGACATAAAGGATAAATATAGTATTAATGGTACTATACTGGAAACTACTGAGGAGGAAATGGATCTAGGAGTCACTATCTCAGGTGACATAAAGGATAAATATAGTATTAATGGTACTATACTGGGAACTACTGAGGAGGAAAGGGATCCAGGAGTCACTATTTCAGGTGATATAAAGGATAAATATAGTATTAATGGCGCTACACTGGGAACTACTGAGGAGGAGAGGGATCTAGGAGTCACTATCTCAGGTGACATATAGGATAAATATAGTATTAATGGCACTATACTGGAAACTACTGAGGAGGAAAGGGATCTAGGAGTCACTATCTCAGGTGACATAAAGGATAAATATAGTATTAATGTCACTATACTGGAAACTACTGAGGAGGAAAGGGATCTAGGAGTCACTATTTCAGGTGATATAAAGGATAAATATAGTATTAATGGCACTATACTGGGAGCTACTGAGGAGGAAAGGGATCTAGGAGTAACTATTTCAGGTGACATAAAGGATAAATATAGTAATAATGGCGCTATACTGGGAACTACTGAGGAGGAAAGGGATCTAGGAGTTACTATTTCAGGTGACATAAAGGATAAATATAGTATTAATGACGCTATACTGGAACTACTGAGGAGGAAAGGGATCTAGGAGTCACTATTCCAGGTGAAATAAAGGATAAATATAGTATCAATGGCACTATACTGGAAACTACTGAGGAGGAAAGGGATCTAGGAGTCACTATCTCAGGTGACATAAAGGATAAATATAGTAATAATGGCAGTATACTGGAAACTACTGAGGAGGAAAGGGATCTAGGAGTCACTATCTCATGTGACATAAAGGATAAATATAGTAATAATGTCACTATACTGGAAACTACTGAGGAGGAAAGGGATCTAGGAGTCACTATCTCAGGTGACATAAAGGATAAATATAGTATTAATGGTGCTATACTGGAAACTACTGAGGAGGAAAGGGATCTAGGAGTCACTATTTCAGGTGACATAAAGGATAAATATAGTATTAATGGCACTATACTGGAAACTACTGAGGAGGAAAGGGATCTAGGAGTCACTATTTCAGGTGACATAAAGGATAAATATAGTATTAATGGTGCTATACTGGAAACTACTGAGGAGGAAAGGGATCTAGGAGTCACTATTTCAGGTGACATAAAGGATAAATATAGTATTAATGGCGCTATACTGGGAACTACTGAGGAGGAAAGGGATCTAGGAGTCACTATTTCAGGTGATATAAAGGATAAATATAGTATTAATGGCGCTACACTGGGAACTACTGAGGAGGAAAGGGATCTAGGAGTCACTATCTCAGGTGACCTATAGGATAAATATAGTATTAATGGCACTATACTGGAAACTACTGAGGAGGAAAGGGATCTAGGAGTCACTATTTCAGGTGACATAAAGGATAAATATAGTAATAATGGCGCTATACTGGAGACTACTGAGGAGGAAAGGGATCTAGGAGTCACTATTTCAGGTGACATAAAGGATAAATATAGTGTTACTGGCACTATACTGGAAACTACTGCGGAGGAAAGGGATCTAGGAGTCACTATTTCAGGTGATATAAAGGATAAATATAGTATTAATGGCACTATACTGGGAGCTACTGAGGAGGAAAGGGATCTAGGAGTAACTATTTCAGGTGACATAAAGGATAAATATAGTAATAATGGCGCTATACTGGAGACTACTGAGGAGGAAAGGGATCTAGGAGTCACTATTTCAGGTGACATAAAGGATAAATATAGTATTAATGGTACTATACTGGGAACTACTGAGGAGGAAAGGGATCTAGGAGTCACTATTTCAGGTGATATAAAGGATAAATATAGTATTAATGGCGCTACACTGGGAACTACTGAGGAGGAGAGGGATCTAGGAGTCACTATCTCAGGTGACATATAGGATAAATATAGTATTAATGGCACTATACTGGAAACTACTGAGGAGGAAAGGGATCTAGGAGTCACTATCTCAGGTGACATAAAGGATAAATATAGTATTAATGTCACTATACTGGAAACTACTGAGGAGGAAAGGGATCTAGGAGTCACTATTTCAGGTGATATAAAGGATAAATATAGTATTAATGGCACTATACTGGGAGCTACTGAGGAGGAAAGGGATCTAGGAGTAACTATTTCAGGTGACATAAAGGATAAATATAGTAATAATGGCGCTATACTGGGAACTACTGAGGAGGAAAGGGATCTAGGAGTCACTATTTCAGGTGACATAAAGGATAAATATAGTATTAATGACACTATACTGGAAACTACTGAGGAGGAAATGGATCTAGGAGTCACTATCTCAGGTGACATAAAGGATAAATATAGTATTAATGGCACTATACTGGATACTACGGAGGAGGAGAGGGATCTAGGAGTCACTATCTCAGGTGACATAAAGGATAAATATAGTAATAATGGCGCTATACTGGGAACTACTGAGGAGGAAAGGGATCTAGGAGTTACTATTTCAGGTGACATAAAGGATAAATATAGTATTAATGACGCTATACTGGAACTACTGAGGAGGAAAGGGATCTAGGAGTCACTATTCCAGGTGAAATAAAGGATAAATATAGTATCAATGGCACTATACTGGAAACTACTGAGGAGGAAAGGGATCTAGGAGTCACTATCTCAGGTGACATAAAGGATAAATATAGTAATAATGGCAGTATACTGGAAACTACTGAGGAGGAAAGGGATCTAGGAGTCACTATCTCAGGTGACATAAAGGATAAATATAGTAATAATGTCACTATACTGGAAACTACTGAGGAGGAAAGGGATCTAGGAGTCACTATCTCAGGTGACATAAAGGATAAATATAGTAATAAGGGCACTATACTGGAAACTACTGAGGAGGAAAGGGATCTAGGAGTCACTATCTCAGGTGACATAAAGGATAAATATAGTATTAATGGTGCTATACTGGAAACTACTGAGGAGGAAAGGGATCTAGGAGTCACTATTTCAGGTGATATAAAGGATAAATATAGTATTAATGGCACTATACTGGAAACTACTGAGGAGGAAAGGGATCTAGGAGTCACTATTTCAGGTGACATAAAGGATAAATATAGTATTAATGGTGCTATACTGGAAACTACTGAGGAGGAAAGGGATCTAGGAGTCACTATTTCAGGTGACATAAAGGATAAATATAGTATTAATGGCACTATACTGGAAACTACGGAGGAGGAAAGGGATCTAGGAGTCACTATCTCAGGTGACATAAAGGATAAATATAGTATTAATGGCACTATACTGGAAACTACTGAGGAGGAAAGGGATCTAGGAGTCACTATTTCAGGTGACATAAAGGATAAATATAGTAATAATGGCGCTATACTGGAGACTACTGAGGAGGAAAGGGATCTAGGAGTCACTATTTCAGGTGACATAAAGGATAAATATAGTATTAATGGTACTATACTGGAAACTACTGATGAGGAAAGGGATCTAGGAGTCACTATTTCAGGTGACATAAAGGATAAATATAGTATTAATGGTACTATACTGGAAACTACTGAGGAGGAAAGGGATCTAGGAGTCACTATTTCAGGTGACATAAAGGATAAATATAGTGTTACTGGCACTATACTGGAAACTACTGCGGAGGAAAGGGATCTAGGAGTCACTATTTCAGGTGATATAAAGGATAAATATAGTATTAATGGCACTATACTGGGAGCTACTGAGGAGGAAAGGGATCTAGGAGTAACTATTTCAGGTGACATAAAGGATAAATATAGTAATAATGGCGCTATACTGGGAACTACTGAGGAGGAAAGGGATCTAGGAGTCACTATCTCAGGTGACATAAAGGATAAATATAGTATTAATGGTACTATACTGGGAACTACTGAGGAGGAAAGGGATCCAGGAGTCACTATTTCAGGTGATATAAAGGATAAATATAGTATTAATGGCGCTACACTGGGAACTACTGAGGAGGAGAGGGATCTAGGAGTCACTATCTCAGGTGACATATAGGATAAATATAGTATTAATGGCACTATACTGGAAACTACTGAGGAGGAAAGGGATCTAGGAGTCACTATCTCAGGTGACATAAAGGATAAATATAGTATTAATGTCACTATACTGGAAACTACTGAGGAGGAAAGGGATCTAGGAGTCACTATTTCAGGTGATATAAAGGATAAATATAGTATTAATGGCACTATACTGGGAGCTACTGAGGAGGAAAGGGATCTAGGAGTAACTATTTCAGGTGACATAAAGGATAAATATAGTAATAATGGCGCTATACTGGGAACTACTGAGGAGGAAAGGGATCTAGGAGTTACTATTTCAGGTGACATAAAGGATAAATATAGTATTAATGACGCTATACTGGAACTACTGAGGAGGAAAGGGATCTAGGAGTCACTATTCCAGGTGAAATAAAGGATAAATATAGTATCAATGGCACTATACTGGAAACTACTGAGGAGGAAAGGGATCTAGGAGTCACTATCTCAGGTGACATAAAGGATAAATATAGTAATAATGGCAGTATACTGGAAACTACTGAGGAGGAAAGGGATCTAGGAGTCACTATCTCATGTGACATAAAGGATAAATATAGTAATAATGTCACTATACTGGAAACTACTGAGGAGGAAAGGGATCTAGGAGTCACTATCTCAGGTGACATAAAGGATAAATATAGTATTAATGGTGCTATACTGGAAACTACTGAGGAGGAAAGGGATCTAGGAGTCACTATTTCAGGTGACATAAAGGATAAATATAGTATTAATGGCACTATACTGGAAACTACTGAGGAGGAAAGGGATCTAGGAGTCACTATTTCAGGTGACATAAAGGATAAATATAGTATTAATGGTGCTATACTGGAAACTACTGAGGAGGAAAGGGATCTAGGAGTCACTATTTCAGGTGACATAAAGGATAAATATAGTATTAATGGCGCTATACTGGGAACTACTGAGGAGGAAAGGGATCTAGGAGTCACTATTTCAGGTGATATAAAGGATAAATATAGTATTAATGGCGCTACACTGGGAACTACTGAGGAGGAAAGGGATCTAGGAGTCACTATCTCAGGTGACCTATAGGATAAATATAGTATTAATGGCACTATACTGGAAACTACTGAGGAGGAAAGGGATCTAGGAGTCACTATTTCAGGTGACATAAAGGATAAATATAGTAATAATGGCGCTATACTGGAGACTACTGAGGAGGAAAGGGATCTAGGAGTCACTATTTCAGGTGACATAAAGGATAAATATAGTGTTACTGGCACTATACTGGAAACTACTGCGGAGGAAAGGGATCTAGGAGTCACTATTTCAGGTGATATAAAGGATAAATATAGTATTAATGGCACTATACTGGGAGCTACTGAGGAGGAAAGGGATCTAGGAGTAACTATTTCAGGTGACATAAAGGATAAATATAGTAATAATGGCGCTATACTGGAGACTACTGAGGAGGAAAGGGATCTAGGAGTCACTATTTCAGGTGACATAAAGGATAAATATAGTATTAATGGTACTATACTGGGAACTACTGAGGAGGAAAGGGATCTAGGAGTCACTATTTCAGGTGATATAAAGGATAAATATAGTATTAATGGCGCTACACTGGGAACTACTGAGGAGGAGAGGGATCTAGGAGTCACTATCTCAGGTGACATATAGGATAAATATAGTATTAATGGCACTATACTGGAAACTACTGAGGAGGAAAGGGATCTAGGAGTCACTATCTCAGGTGACATAAAGGATAAATATAGTATTAATGTCACTATACTGGAAACTACTGAGGAGGAAAGGGATCTAGGAGTCACTATTTCAGGTGATATAAAGGATAAATATAGTATTAATGGCACTATACTGGGAGCTACTGAGGAGGAAAGGGATCTAGGAGTAACTATTTCAGGTGACATAAAGGATAAATATAGTAATAATGGCGCTATACTGGGAACTACTGAGGAGGAAAGGGATCTAGGAGTCACTATTTCAGGTGACATAAAGGATAAATATAGTATTAATGACACTATACTGGAAACTACTGAGGAGGAAATGGATCTAGGAGTCACTATCTCAGGTGACATAAAGGATAAATATAGTATTAATGGCACTATACTGGATACTACGGAGGAGGAGAGGGATCTAGGAGTCACTATCTCAGGTGACATAAAGGATAAATATAGTAATAATGGCGCTATACTGGGAACTACTGAGGAGGAAAGGGATCTAGGAGTTACTATTTCAGGTGACATAAAGGATAAATATAGTATTAATGACGCTATACTGGAACTACTGAGGAGGAAAGGGATCTAGGAGTCACTATTCCAGGTGAAATAAAGGATAAATATAGTATCAATGGCACTATACTGGAAACTACTGAGGAGGAAAGGGATCTAGGAGTCACTATCTCAGGTGACATAAAGGATAAATATAGTAATAATGGCAGTATACTGGAAACTACTGAGGAGGAAAGGGATCTAGGAGTCACTATCTCAGGTGACATAAAGGATAAATATAGTAATAATGTCACTATACTGGAAACTACTGAGGAGGAAAGGGATCTAGGAGTCACTATCTCAGGTGACATAAAGGATAAATATAGTAATAAGGGCACTATACTGGAAACTACTGAGGAGGAAAGGGATCTAGGAGTCACTATCTCAGGTGACATAAAGGATAAATATAGTATTAATGGTGCTATACTGGAAACTACTGAGGAGGAAAGGGATCTAGGAGTCACTATTTCAGGTGATATAAAGGATAAATATAGTATTAATGGCACTATACTGGAAACTACTGAGGAGGAAAGGGATCTAGGAGTCACTATTTCAGGTGACATAAAGGATAAATATAGTATTAATGGTGCTATACTGGAAACTACTGAGGAGGAAAGGGATCTAGGAGTCACTATTTCAGGTGACATAAAGGATAAATATAGTATTAATGGCACTATACTGGAAACTACGGAGGAGGAAAGGGATCTAGGAGTCACTATCTCAGGTGACATAAAGGATAAATATAGTATTAATGGCACTATACTGGAAACTACTGAGGAGGAAAGGGATCTAGGAGTCACTATTTCAGGTGACATAAAGGATAAATATAGTAATAATGGCGCTATACTGGAGACTACTGAGGAGGAAAGGGATCTAGGAGTCACTATTTCAGGTGACATAAAGGATAAATATAGTATTAATGGTACTATACTGGAAACTACTGATGAGGAAAGGGATCTAGGAGTCACTATTTCAGGTGACATAAAGGATAAATATAGTGTTACTGGCACTATACTGGAAACTACTGCGGAGGAAAGGGATCTAGGAGTCACTATTTCAGGTGATATAAAGGATAAATATAGTATTAATGGCACTATACTGGGAGCTACTGAGGAGGAAAGGGATCTAGGAGTAACTATTTCAGGTGACATAAAGGATAAATATAGTAATAATGGCGCTATACTGGAGACTACTGAGGAGGAAAGGGATCTAGGAGTCACTATTTCAGGTGACATAAAGGATAAATATAGTATTAATGGTACTATACTGGGAACTACTGAGGAGGAAAGGGATCTAGGAGTCACTATTTCAGGTGATATAAAGGATAAATATAGTATTAATGGCGCTACACTGGGAACTACTGAGGAGGAGAGGGATCTAGGAGTCACTATCTCAGGTGACATATAGGATAAATATAGTATTAATGGCACTATACTGGAAACTACTGAGGAGGAAAGGGATCTAGGAGTCACTATCTCAGGTGACATAAAGGATAAATATAGTATTAATGTCACTATACTGGAAACTACTGAGGAGGAAAGGGATCTAGGAGTCACTATTTCAGGTGATATAAAGGATAAATATAGTATTAATGGCACTATACTGGGAGCTACTGAGGAGGAAAGGGATCTAGGAGTAACTATTTCAGGTGACATAAAGGATAAATATAGTGTTACTGGCACTATACTGGGAACTACTGAGGAGGAAAGGGATCTAGGAGTCACTATTTCAGGTGATATAAAGGATAAATATAATATTAATGGCACTTTACTGGAAACTACTGAGGAGGAAAGGGATCTAGGAGTCACTATTTCAGGTGACATAAAGGATAAATATAGTATAATGGCGCTGTACTGGAATCTACTGAGGAGGAAAGGGATCTAGGAGTCACTATCTCAGGTGACATAATGGATAAATATAGTATTAATGGCACTATACTGGGGACTACTGAGGAGGAAAGGGATCTAGGAGTCACTATTTCAGGTGACATAAAGGATAAATATAGTATTAATGGCACTATACTGAGAGCTACTGAGGAGGAAAGGGATCTAGGAGTCACTATTTCAGGTGACATAAAGGATAAATATAGTATTAATGGCGCTATACTGGGAACTACTGAGGAGGAAAGGGATCTAGGAGTCACTATCTCAGGTGACATAAAGGATAAATATAGTATTAATGGCACTATACTGGAACTACTGAGGAGGAAAGGGATCTAGGAGTCACTATTTCAGGTGACATAAAGGATAAATATAGTATTAATGTCACTATACTGGAAACTACTGAGGAGGAAAGGGATCTAGGAGTCACTATTTCAGGTGATATAACCGATAAATATAGTATTAATGGCACTATACTGGGAGCTACTGAGGAGGAAAGGGATCTAGGAGTAACTATTTCAGGTGACATAAAGGATAAATATAGTAATAATGGCGCTATACTGGGAACTACTGAGGAGCAAAGGGATCTAGGAGTCACTATTTCAGGTGACATAAAGGATAAATATAGTATTAATGGCACTATACTGGAAATTACTGAGGAGGAAAGGGATCTAGGATTCACTATCTCAGGTGACATAAAGGATAAATATAGTATTAATGGCACTATACTGGAAACTACTGAGGAGGAAAGGGATCTAGGAGTCACTATTTCAGGTGACATAAAGGATAAATATAGTATTAATGACACTATACTGGAAACTACTGAGGAGGAAAGGGATCTAGGAGTCACTATTTAAGGTGACATAAAGGATAAATATAGTATTAATGGCACTATACTGGGAACTACTGAGGAGGAAAGGGATCTAGGAGTCACTATTTCAGGTGATATAAAGGATAAATATAGTATTAATGGCGCTATACTGGGAACTACTGAGGAGGAAAGGGATCTAGGAGTCACTATTTCAGGTGATATAAAGGATAAATATAGTATTAATGGCGCTACACTGGAAACTACTGAGGAGGAAAGGGATCTAGGAGTCACTATCTCAGGTGACATATAGGATAAATATAGTATTAATGGTACTATACTGGGAACTACTGAGGAGGAAAGGGATCTAGGAGTCACTATTTCAGGTGATTTAAAGGATAAATATAGTATTAATGGCACTATACTGGAAACTACTGCGGAGGAAAGGGATCTAGGAGTCACTATTTCAGGTGACATAAAGGATAAATATAGTAATAATGGCGCTATACTGGAGACTACTGAGGAGGAAAGGGATCTAGGAGTCACTATTTCAGGTGACATAAAGGATAAATATAGTATTAATGGTACTATACTGGGAACTACTGAGGAGGAAAGGGATCTAGGAGTCACTATTTCAGGTGATATAAAGGATAAATATAGTATTAATGGCGCTACACTGGGAACTACTGAGGAGGAAAGGGATCTAGGAGTCACTATCTCAGGTGACATAGGATAAATATAGTATTAATGGCACTATACTGGAAACTACTGAGGAGGAAAGGGATCTAGGAGTCACTATCTCAGGTGACATAAAGGATAAATATAGTATTAATGTCACTATACTGGAAACTACTGAGGAGGAAAGGGATCTAGGAGTCACTATTTCAGGTGATATAAAGGATAAATATAGTATTAACGGCACTATACTGGGAGCTACTGAGGAGGAAAGGGATCTAGGAGTAACTATTTCAGGTGACATAAAGGATAAATATAGTAATAATGGCGCTATACTGGGAACTACTGAGGAGGAAAGGGATCTAGGAGTCACTATTTCAGGTGATATAAAGGATAAATATAGTATTAATGGCACTATACTGGGAGCTACTGAGGAGGAAAGGGATCTAGGAGTAACTATTTCAGGTGACATAAAGGATAAATATAGTAATAATGGCGCTATACTGGAGACTACTGAGGAGGAAAGGGATCTAGGAGTCACTATTTCAGGTGACATAAAGGATAAATATAGTATTAATGGTACTATACTGGGAACTACTGAGGAGGAAAGGATCTAGGAGTCACTATTTCAGGTGATATAAAGGATAAATATAATATTAATGGCACTTTACTGGAAACTACTGAGGAGGAAAGGGATCTAGGAGTCACTATTTCAGGTGACATAAAGGATAAATATAGTGGTAATGGCGCTATACTGGAATCTACTGAGGAGGAAAGGGATCTAGGAGTCACTATTTCAGGTGACATAAAGGATAAATATAGTATAATGGCGCTGTACTGGAATCTACTGAGGAGGAAAGGGATCTAGGAGTCACTATCTCAGGTGACATAAAGGATAAATATAGTATTAATGGCACTATACTGGGGACTACTGAGGAGGAAAGGGATCTAGGAGTCACTATTTCAGGTGACATAAAGGATAAATATAGTATTAATGGCACTATACTGAGAGCTACTGAGGAGGAAAGGGATCTAGGAGTAACTATTTCAGGTGACATAAAGGATAAATATAGTAATAATGGCGCTATACTGGGAACTACTGAGGAGCAAAGGGATCTAGGAGTCACTATTTCAGGTGACATAAAGGATAAATATAGTATTAATGGCACTATACTGGAAATTACTGAGGAGGAAAGGGATCTAGGAGTCACTATTTCAGGTGACATAAAGGATAAATATAGTAATAATGGCGCTATACTGGGAACTACTGAGGAGGAAAGGGATCTAGGAGTCACTATTTCAGGTGACATAAAGGATAAATATAGTATTAATGACACTATACTGGAAACTACTGATGAGGAAAGGGATCTAGGAGTCACTATTTAAGGTGACATAAAGGATAAATATAGTATTAATGGCACTATACTGGGAACTACTGAGGAGAAAGGGATCTAGGAGTCACTATTTCAGGTGATATAAAGGATAAATATAGTATTAATGGTGCTATACTGGGAACTACTGAGGAGGAAAGGGATCTAGGAGTCACTATTTCAGGTGATATAAAGGATAAATATAGTATTAATGGCGCTACACTGGGAACTACTGAGGAGGAAAGGGATCTAGGAGTCACTATCTCAGGTGACATATAGGATAAATATAGTATTAATGGTACTATACTGGGAACTACTGAGGAGGAAAGGGATCTAGGAGTCACTATTTCAGGTGACATAAAGGATAAATATAGTGTTACTGGCACTATACTGGAAACTACTGAGGAGGAAAGGGATCTAGGAGTCACTATCTCAGGTGACATAAAGGATAAATATAGTATTAATGTCACTATACTGGAAACTACTGAGGAGGAAAGGGATCTAGGAGTCACTATTTCAGGTGATATAAAGGATAAATAGAGTATTAATGGCACTATACTGGGAGCTACTGAAGAGGAAAGGGATCTAGGAGTAACTATTTCAGGTGACATAAAGGATAAATATAGTAATAATGGCGCTATACTGGGAACTACTGAGGAGGAAAGGGATCTAGGAGTCACTATTTCAGGTGACATAAAGGATAAATATAGTATTAATGACACTATACTGGAAACTACTGAGGAGGAAAGGGATCTAGGAGTCACTATCTCAGGTGACATAAAGGATAAATATAGTAATAAGGGCACTATACTGGAAACTACTGAGGAGGAAAGGGATCTAGGAGTCACTATTTCAGGTGATATAAAGGATAAATATAGTATTAATGGCACTATACTGGAACTACTGAGGAGGAAAGGGATCTAGGAGTCACTATTTCAGGTGATATAAAGGATAAATATAGTATTAATGGCGCTACACTGGGAACTACTGAGGAGGAAAGGGATCTAGGAGTCACTATTTCAGGTGACATAAAGGATACATATAGTGTTACTGGCACTATACTGGAAACTACTGAGGAGGAAAGGGATCTAGGAGTCACTATTTCAGGTGACATAAAGGATACATATAGTGTTACTGGCACTATACTGGAAACTACTGAGGAGGAAAGGGATCTAGGAGTCACTATTTCAGGTGATATAAAGGATAAATATAGTATTAATGGCACTATACTGGGAGCTACTGAGGAGGAAAGGGATCTAGGAGTCACTATTTCAGGTGACATAAAGGATAAATATAGTATTAATGGCGCTATACTGGAAACTACTGAGGAGGAAAGGGATGTAGGAGTCACTATTTCAGGTGATATAAAGGATAAATATAGTATTAATGGCACGATACTGGGAGCTACTGAGGAGGAAAGGGATCTAGGAGTCACTATTTCAGGTGACATAAAGGATAAATATAGTAATAATGGCGCTATACTGGAGACTACTGAGGAGGAAAGGGATCTAGGAGTCACTATTTCATGTGACATAAAGGATAAATATAGTTTCTCTGACGTCCTAGTGGATGCTGGGAACTCCGTAAGGACCATG
This sequence comes from Pseudophryne corroboree, assembly GCF_028390025.1. Taxonomy (NCBI): domain Eukaryota; kingdom Metazoa; phylum Chordata; class Amphibia; order Anura; family Myobatrachidae; genus Pseudophryne; species Pseudophryne corroboree. The sequence continues at coordinate 5,841,912 of NC_086448.1, forward strand.
GGGAATAGCGGCTCCGCAGGAGTCTGGGCACATCTAAAGAAAGCTTTAGGATCACCTGGTGTGCACTGGCTCCTCCCCCTATGACCCTCCTCCAAGCCTCAGTTAGATTTCTGTGCCCGACGAGAAGGGTGCACACTAGGGGCTCTCCTGAGCTCTTTGTGAAAGTTTTAGTTTAGGTTTATTATTTTCAGTGAGACCTGCTGGCAACAGGCTCACTGCATCGAGGGACTAAGGGGAGAAGAAGCGAACTCACCTGCGTGCAGAGTGGATTGGGCTTCTTGGCTACTGGACATTAGCTCCAGAGGGACGATCACAGGTTCAGCCTGGATGGGTCCCGGAGCCGCGCCGCCGGCCCCCTTACAGAGCCAGAAGAGCTCCGGAAAATCGGCGGCTGAAGACGATCCTGTCTTCAGATAAGGTAGCGCACAGCACCGCAGCTGTGCGCCATTGCTCTCAGCACACTTCACACTCCGGTCAGTGAGGGTTCAGGGCGCTGGGGGGGCAGCGCCCTGAGACGCAATAAATCGATAAAAACCTTATATGGCTAAAATAAATGCATCACATATAACTCCTGGGCTATATGGATGCATTTAACCCCTGCCAAAACATACAGAAAAACGGATGATAAGGACGCCGAGAAAGGGGCGGAGCCTATCTCCTCAGCACACTGGCGCCATTTTCCCTCACAGCTCAGTTGGAGGGAAGCTCCCTGGCTCTCCCCTGCAGTCACTACACTACAGAAAGGGGTTAAAAAAGAGAGGGGGGCACAAATTAGGCGCAGTATAAACAATACAGCAGCTATAAGGGGAAAAACACTTATATAAGGTTATCCCTGTATATATATAGCGCTCTGGTGTGTGCTGGCAAACTCTCCCTCTGTCTCCCCAAAGGGCTAGTGGGTCCTGTCCTCTATCAGAGCATTCCCTGTGTGTGTGCTGTGTGTCGGTACGTTTGTGTCGACATGTATGAGGAGAAAAATGATGTGGAGACGGAGTAGAGTGTCTGTAATAGTGTTGTCACCCCCTAGGGGGTCGACACCTGAGTGGATGTACTGTTGAAATTGCGTGACAGTGTCAGCTTTGTATAAAAGACAGTGGTTGACATGAGACAGCCGGCTACCCAGCTTGTGCATGTCCAGACGTCTCATACAGGGGCTCTAAAGCGCCCGTTACCTCAGATACAGACGCCGACACGGATACTGACTCCTGTGTCGACGGTGAAGAGACAACCGTGATTTACAATAGGGCCACACATTGCATGATTGAGGCAATGGAAAATGTTTACACATTTCTGATAATATGAATACCACCAAAAAGGGGTATTATGTTTGGTGAGGAAAAACTTCCTGTAGTTTTCCTGAATCTGAAAAATAAAATGAGGTGTGTGATGATGCGTGGGTTTCCCCCCGATAACAATTGATAATTTCTAAAAAGTTATTGGCAGTATACCTTTTCCCGCCAGAGGTTAGGGTGCGTTGGGAAACACCCCCTACGGGGGATAAGGCGCTCACACGCTTGTAAGAACAAGGGCTCTACCCTCTCTTGAGATGGCCGCCCTTAAGGATCCTGCTAATAAAAAGCAGGAGGGTATCCTAAAATGTATTTACACACATACTGGTGTTATACTGCGACCAGCAATCGCCTCAGCCTGGATGTGCAGTGCTGGGTTGGCGTGGTCGGATTCCCTGACTGGAAATATTGATATCCTAGATAAGGACAGTATATTATTGCCTATAGAGCAATTAAAAGATGCATTTCTATATATGCATGATGCACAGCGGAATATTTGCCGACTGGCATCAAGTATAAGTGCGTTGTATTCTACCAGTAAAGTGGTCAGGGATTCCAAACGGCATTTGGAAGTATTGCCTTAAAAAAGGGGATGTACCCTAGGTCGCCTCTCAAAATAAGACGCCGTATTATCAGGCGCAGTCCTGGTTGGCAAGCGGACAAAAGGGTTCCTCTTTTCTGCTCGTGACAGAGGGAGAGGAAAATGGCTGCAGAGATCAGCCAGTTCCCAGGAACAGAAACCCTTTTCCGCCTCTGCCAAGCCCTCAGTATGACGCTAGGGCTTTACAAGTTCAGGCACGGTGGGGGCCCGTTCTCAATGAATTTCAGTGCGCAGTGGGCTCACTCGCAAGTAGACCCCTGGATCCTCCAGGTAATATTTCAGGGGTACAAATTGGAATTCGAGACGTATTCCCCTCGCCGTTTCCAAAAGTCTGTTTTACCGACGTCTCCCGCTGACAGGGAGGCAGTTTTGGAAGCCATTCACAAGCTGTATTCCCAGCAGGTGATAATTAAGGTACCCCTCCTGCAACAGGGAACGGGGTATTATTCCACACTATTGTGGTACCGAAGCCAGACGGCTCGGTGAGACCGATTTTAAAATCTAAAATCTTTGAACACTTACATACAGAGGTTCAAATTCAAAATTGAGTCACTCAGAGCAGTGATTGCAAACCTGGAAGAAGGGGACTACATGATGTCTCGGGACATCAAGGATGCTTACCTTCATGTCAAAATTTACCCTTCTCACCAAGGGTATCTCAGGTTATGGTACAGAACTGTCACTATCAGTTCAGACGCTGCCGTAGGGATGGTCCACGGCACCCCGGGTCTTTAATGAGGTAATGACCGAAATGATGATATTCCTTCGAAGGAAGGGAATTTTAGTTATCCTTTACTTGGACGATTCCCTGATAAGGGTAAGATCCAGGGAACAGTTGGAGATCGGTGTAGCACTATCTCAGGTAGTGTTGCGGCAGCACGATTGGATTCTCAATATTCCAAAATCGCAGCTGGTTCCGACGACTTGTCTTCTGTTCCTAGGGATGATCCTGGACACAGTCCAGAAAGAAGGTGTTTCTCCCGGAGGAGAAAGCCAGGGAGTTATCCGAGCTAGTCAGGAACCTCCTAAAACTGAACCAAGTCTCAGTGCATCAATGCACAAGGGTTCTGGGTAAAAATGGTGGCTTCCTACGAAGCAATCCCATTCGGCAGATTCCACGCAAGACTTTCCAGTGGAACCTACTGGACAAATGGTCCGGGTCGCATCTTCAGATGCATCAGCGGATAACCCTGTCACCAGGGACAAGGGTATCCCTCCTGTGGTGGTTGCAGAGTGCTCATCTTCTAGAGGGCCGCAGATTCGGCATTCGGGACTGGGTCCTGGTGACCACGGATGCCAGCCTGCGAGGCTGGGGAGCAGTCACACAGGGAAGGAATATCCAGGGCTTATGGTCAAGCCTGGAGACATCACTTCACATAAATATCCTGAAGCTAAGGGCCATTTACAATGCTCTAAGCTTAGCAAGACCTCTGCTTCAAGGTCAGCCGGTGTTGATCCAGTCGGACAACATCATGGCAGTCACCCACGTAAACAGACAGGGTGCCACAAGAAGCAGGAGGGCAATGGCAGAAGCTGCAAGGATTCTTCGCTGGGCGAAAAACCATGTGATAGCACTGTCAGCAGTTTTCATTCCGGGAGTGGACAACTGGGAAGCAGATTTCCTCAGCACGACCTCCACCCGGGAGAGTAGGGACTTCACCCAGAAGTCTTCCACATGATTATAAACCGTTGGGAAAAACTCGACAGGTATTGCGCCAGGTCAAGGGACCCTCAGGCAATAGCTGTAGATGCTCTGGTAACACCGTGGGTACCAATCAGTGTATGGGTTCCCTCCTCTGCCTCTCATACCCAAGGTACTGAGATTGATAAGATGGAGAGGAGTAAGCACTATATTAGTGGCTCCGGATTGGCCAAGAAGGACTTGGTTACCGGAACTTCAAGAGATGCTCACGGAGGATCCGTGGCCTCTACCTCTAAGAAGGGACCTGCTCCAGCAAGGACCTTGTCTGTTCCAAGACTTACCGCGGCTGCGTTGACGGCATGGCGGTTGAACGCCGGATCCTGAAGGAAAAAGGCATTCCGGATGAAGTCATCCCTATCCTGATAAAAGCCAGGAAGGATGTAACCGCAAAACATTATCACCGCATTTGGCGAAAATATGTTGCGTGGTGCGAGGCCAGTAAGGCTCGACGGAGGAAATTCAACTGGGTCGATTCCTACATTTCCTGCAAACAGGAGTATCTATGGGCTTGAAATTGGGGTCCATTAAGGTTCAAATTTCGGCTCTGTCAATTTTCTTCCAAAAAAGAACTAGCTTCAGTCCCTGAAGTTCAGACATTTGTTAAAGGGGTACTGCATATACAGCCTCCTTTTGTGCCTTCAGTGGCACTTTGGGATCTCCAGGTGGTTTTTGGGTTCCAAAAGTCACATTGGTTTGACCCACTTAAATCTGTGGAGTTAAAATATCTCACAGAAAAAGTGGTCATGCTGTTGGCTCTGGCCTGGGCCAGGCGCGTGTCAGAATTGGTGGCTTTATCCTGTAAAAGCCCTTATCTGATTTTCCATTCGGACAGGGCGGAATTGAGGACTAGTCCTCAGTTTCTCCCTAAGGTGGTTTCAGCGTTCACCTGAACCAAACCTATTGTGGTGCCTGCGACTACTAGGGACTTGGAGGACTCCAAGTTGCTAGACGTTGTCAGGACCCGGAAAATATGTTTCCAGGACGGCTGGAGTCAGGAAATCTGACTCGCTGTTTATCCTGTATGCACCTAACTAGCTGGGTGCTCCTGCTTCTAAGCAGACGATTGCTCGTTGGATTTGTAGTACAATTCAGCTTGCACATTCTGTGGCAGGCCTGCCACAGCCAAAAATCTGTAAATGCCCACTCCATAAGGAAGGTGGGCTCATCTTGGGCAGCTGCCCGAGGGGTCTCGGCTTTACAACTTTGCCGAGCAATTACTTGGTCAGGAGCAAATACGTTTGTAAAATTCTACAAATTTGATACCCTGGCTGAGGAGGACCGGGAGTTCTCTCATTGGGTGCTGCAGAGTCATCCGCACTCTCCCGCCCGTTTGGGAGCTTTGGTATAATCCCCATGGTCCTTACGGAGTTCCCAGCATCCACTAGGACGTCAGAGAAAATAAGAATTTACTTACCGATAATTCTATTTCTCGTAGTACGTAGTGGATGCTGGGCGCCCATCCCAAGTGCGGATTGTCTGCAATACTGGTACATAATTATTGTTACCAAAAAAAAAAAAATTCGGGTTATTGCTGTAGTGAGCCATCTTTTCTAGAGGCTCCTCTATTATCATGCTGTTAACTGGGTTCAGATCACAAGTTGTACAGTGTGATTGGTGTGGCTGGTATGAGTCTTACCCGGGATTCAAAATCCTTCCTTATTGTGTACGCTCGTCCGGGCACAGTATCCTAACTGAGGCTTGGAGGAGGGTCATAGGGGGAGGAGCCAGTGCACACCAGGTGATCCTAAAGCTTTCTTTAGATGTGCCCAGACTCCTGCGGAGCCGCTATTCCCCATGGTCCTTACGGAGTTCCCAGCATCCACTACGGACTACGAGAAATAGAATTATCGGTAAGTAAATTCTTATTATTAATGGTACTATACTGGGAACTACTGAGGAGGAAAGGGATCTAGGAGTCACTATTTCAGGTGATATAAAGGATAAATATAATATTAATGGCACTTTACTGGAAACTACTGAGGAGGAAAGGGATCTAGGAGTCACTATTTCAGGTGACATAAAGGATAAATATAGTATTAATGGCACTATACTGGAAACTACTGAGGGAGGAAAGGGATCTAGGAGTCACTATCTCAGGTGACATAAAGGATAAATATAGTATTAATGGCACTATACTGGAAACTACTGAGGAGGAAAGGGATCTAGGAGTCACTATTTCAGGTGACATAAAGGATAAATATAGTAATAATGGCGCTATACTGGGAACTACTGAGGAGGAAAGGGATCTAGGAGTCACTATTTCAGGTGACATAAAGGATAAATATAGTATTAATGACACTATACTGGAAACTACTGAGGAGGAAAGGGATCTAGGAGTCACTATTTCAGGTGACATAAAGGATAAATATAGTATTAATGGCACTATACTGGGAACTACTGAGGAGGAAAGGGATCTAGGAGTCACTATTTCAGGTGATATAAAGGATAAATATAGTATTAATGGCGCTATACTGGGAACTACTGAGGAGGAAAGGGATCTAGGAGTCACTATTTCAGGTGATATAAAGGATAAATATAGTATTAATGGCGCTACACTGGGAACTACTGAGGAGGAAAGGGATCTAGGAGTCACTATCTCAGGTGACATATAGGATAAATATAGTATTAATGGCACTATACTGGAAACTACTGAGGAGGAAAGGGATCTAGGAGTCACTATTTCAGGTGATATAAAGGATAAATATAGTATTAATGGCACTATACTGGAAACTACTGAGGAGGAAAGGGATCTAGGAGTCACTATTTCAGGTGACATAAAGGATAAATATAGTAATAATGGCGCTATACTGGAGACTACTGAGGAGGAAAGGGATCTAGGAGTCACTATCTCAGGTGACATATAGGATAAATATAGTATTAATGGCACTATACTGGAAACTACTGAGGAGGAAAGGGATCTAGGAGTCACTATTTCAGGTGATATAAAGGATAAATATAGTATTAATGGCACTATACTGGAACTACTGAGGAGGAAAGGGATCTAGGAGTCACTATTTCAGGTGACATAAAGGATAAATATAGTGTTACTGGCACTATACTGGAAACTACTGAGGAGGAAAGGGATCTAGGAGTCACTATCTCAGGTGACATATAGGATAAATATAGTATTAATGGCACTATACTGGAAACTACTGAGGAGGAAAGGGATCTAGGAGTCACTATTTCAGGTGATATAAAGGATAAATATAGTATTAATGGCACTATACTGGAACTACTGAGGAGGAAAGGGATCTAGGAGTCACTATTTCAGGTGACATAAAGGATAAATATAGTGTTACTGGCACTATACTGGAAACTACTGAGGAGGAAAGGGATCTAGGAGTCACTATCTCAGGTGACATAAAGGATAAATATAGTATTAATGTCACTATACTGGAAACTACTGAGGAGGAAAGGGATCTAGGAGTCACTATTTCAGGTGATATAAAGGATAAATAGAGTATTAATGGCACTATACTGGGAGCTACTGAGGAGGAAAGGGATCTAGGAGTAACTATTTCAGGTGACATAAAGGATAAATATAGTAATAATGGCGCTATACTGGGAACTACTGAGGAGGAAAGGGATCTAGGAGTCACTATTTCAGGTGACATAAAGGATAAATATAGTATTAATGACACTATACTGGAAACTACTGAGGAGGAAAGGGATCTAGGAGTCACTATCTCAGGTGACATAAAGGATAAATATAGTATTAATGGCACTATACTGGATACTACGGAGGAGGAGAGGGATCTAGGAGTCACTATCTCAGGTGACATAAAGGATAAATATAGTAATAATGGCGCTATACTGGGAACTACTGAGGAGGAAAGGGATCTAGGAGTCACTATTTCAGGTGACATAAAGGATAAATATAGTATTAATGACGCTATACTGGAACTACTGAGGAGGAAAGGGATCTAGGAGTCACTATTCCAGGTGAAATAAAGGATAAATATAGTATCAATGGCACCATACTGGAAACTACTGAGGAGGAAAGGGATCTAGGAGTCACTATCTCAGGTGACATAAAGGATAAATATAGTAATAATGGCAGTATACTGGAAACTACTGAGGAGGAAAGGGATCTAGGAGTCACTATCTCAGGTGACATAAAGGATAAATATAGTAATAATGTCACTATACTGGAAACTACTGAGGAGGAAAGGGATCTAGGAGTCACTATTTCAGGTGACATAAAGGATAAATATAGGGTTACTGGCACTATACTGGAAACTACTGAGGAGGAAAGGGATCTAGGAGTCACTATCTCAGGTGACATAAAGGATAAATATAGTATCAATGTCACTATACTGGAAACTACTGAGGAGGAAAGGGATCTAGGAGTCACTATTTCAGGTGACATAAAGGATAAATATAGTATTAATGGTGCTATACTGGAAACTACTGAGGAGGAAAGGGATCTAGGAGTCACTATTTCAGGTGACATAAAGGATAAATATAGTATTAATGGCACTATACTGGAAACTACTGAGGAGGAAAGGGATCTAGGAGTCACTATCTCAGGTGACATAAAGGATAAATATAGTATTAATGGCACTATACTGGAAACTACTGAGGAGGAAAGGGATCTAGGAGTCACTATTTCAGGTGACATAAAGGATAAATATAGTATTAATGGTGCTATACTGGAAACTACTGAGGAGGAAAGGGATCTAGGAGTCACTATTTCAGGTGACATAAAGGATAAATATATTATTAATGGCACTATACTGGGAGCTACTGAGGAGGAAAGGGATCTAGGAGTAACTATTTCAGGTGACATAAAGGATAAATATAGTAATAATGGCGCTATACTGGAGACTACTGAGGAGGAAAGGGATCTAGGAGTCACTATTTCAGGTGACATAAAGGATAAATATAGTATTAATGGTACTAAACTGGAAACTACTGAGGAGGAAAGGGATCTAGGAGTCACTATTTCAGGTGATATAAAGGATAAATATAGTATTAATGGCGCTACACTGGGAACTACTGAGGAGGAGAGGGATCTAGGAGTCACTATCTCAGGTGACATATAGGATAAATATAGTATTAATGGCACTATACTGGAAACTACTGAGGAGGAAAGGGATCTAGGAGTCACTATTTCAGGTGATATAAAGGATAAATATAGTATTAATGGCACTATACTGGGAGCTACTGAGGAGGAAAGGGATCTAGGAGTAACTATTTCAGGTGACATAAAAGATAAATATAGTAATAATGGCGCTATACTGGGAACTACTGAGGAGGAAAGGGATCTAGGAGTCACTATTTCAGGTGACATAAAGGATAAATATAGTATTAATGACACTATACTGGAAACTACTGAGGAGGAAATGGATCTAGGAGTCACTATCTCAGGTGACATAAAGGATAAATATAGTATTAATGACACTATACTGGAAACTACTGAGGAGGAAATGGATCTAGGAGTCACTATCTCAGGTGACATAAAGGATAAATATAGTAATAATGGCAGTATACTGGAAACTACTGAGGAGGAAAGGGATCTAGGAGTCACTATCTCAGGTGACATAAAGGATAAATATAGTAATAATGTCACTATACTGGAAACTACTGAGGAGGAAAGGGATCTAGGAGTCACTATTTCAGGTGACATAAAGGATAAATATAGGGTTACTGGCACTATACTGGAAACTACTGAGGAGGAAAGGGATCTAGGAGTCACTATCTCAGGTGACATAAAGGATAAATATAGTATCAATGTCACTATACTGGAAACTACTGAGGAGGAAAGGGATCTAGGAGTCACTATTTCAGGTGACATAAAGGATAAATATAGTATTAATGGTGCTATACTGGAAACTACTGAGGAGGAAAGGGATCTAGGAGTCACTATTTCAGGTGACATAAAGGATAAATATAGTATTAATGGCACTATACTGGAAACTACTGAGGAGGAAAGGGATCTAGGAGTCACTATCTCAGGTGACATAAAGGATAAATATAGTATTAATGGCACTATACTGGAAACTACTGAGGAGGAAAGGGATCTAGGAGTCACTATTTCAGGTGACATAAAGGATAAATATAGTATTAATGGTGCTATACTGGAAACTACTGAGGAGGAAAGGGATCTAGGAGTCACTATTTCAGGTGACATAAAGGATAAATATATTATTAATGGCACTATACTGGGAGCTACTGAGGAGGAAAGGGATCTAGGAGTAACTATTTCAGGTGACATAAAGGATAAATATAGTAATAATGGCGCTATACTGGAGACTACTGAGGAGGAAAGGGATCTAGGAGTCACTATTTCAGGTGACATAAAGGATAAATATAGTATTAATGGTACTAAACTGGAAACTACTGAGGAGGAAAGGGATCTAGGAGTCACTATTTCAGGTGATATAAAGGATAAATATAGTATTAATGGCGCTACACTGGGAACTACTGAGGAGGAGAGGGATCTAGGAGTCACTATCTCAGGTGACATATAGGATAAATATAGTATTAATGGCACTATACTGGAAACTACTGAGGAGGAAAGGGATCTAGGAGTCACTATTTCAGGTGATATAAAGGATAAATATAGTATTAATGGCACTATACTGGGAGCTACTGAGGAGGAAAGGGATCTAGGAGTAACTATTTCAGGTGACATAAAAGATAAATATAGTAATAATGGCGCTATACTGGGAACTACTGAGGAGGAAAGGGATCTAGGAGTCACTATTTCAGGTGACATAAAGGATAAATATAGTATTAATGACACTATACTGGAAACTACTGAGGAGGAAATGGATCTAGGAGTCACTATCTCAGGTGACATAAAGGATAAATATAGTATTAATGGCACTATACTGGATACTACGGAGGAGGAGAGGGATCTAGGAGTCACTATCTCAGGTGACATAAAGGATAAATATAGTAATAATGGCGCTATACTGGGAACTACTGAGGAGGAAAGGGATCTAGGAGTCACTATCTCAGGTGACATAAAGGATGAATATAGTAATAAGGGCACTATACTGGGAACTACTGAGGAGGAAAGGGATCTAGGAGTCACTATCTCAGGTGACATAAAGGATAAATATAGTAATAAGGGCACTATACTGGAACTACTGAGGAGGAAAGGGATCTAGGAGTCACTATTTCAGGTGACATAAAGGATAAATATAGTGTTACTGGCACTATACTGGAAACTACTGAGGAGGAAAGGGATCTAGGAGTCACTATTTCAGGTGATATAAAGGATAAATATAGTAATAATGGCACTATACTGGATACTACGGAGGAGGAGAGGGATCTAGGAGTCACTATCTCAGGTGACATAAAGGATAAATATAGTAATAATGGCGCTATACTGGGAACTACTGAGGAGGAAAGGGATCTAGGAGTCACTATTTCAGGTGACATAAAGGATAAATATAGTATTAATGACGCTATACTGGAAACTACTGAGGAGGAAAGGGATCTAGGAGTCACTATCTCAGGTGACATAAAGGATAAATATAGTAATAAGGGCACTATACTGGGAACTACTGAGGAGGAAAGGGATCTAGGAGTCACTATCTCAGGTGACATAAAGGATAAATATAGTAATAAGGGCACTATACTGGAACTACTGAGGAGGAAAGGGATCTAGGAGTCACTATTTCAGGTGACATAAAGGATAAATATAGTGTTACTGGCACTATACTGGAAACTACTGAGGAGGAAAGGGATCTAGGAGTCACTATTTCAGGTGATATAAAGGATAAATATAGTAATAATGGCACTATACTGGGAGCTACTGAGGAGGAAAGGGATCTAGGAGTCACTATTTCAGGTGACATAAAGGATAAATATAGTAATAATGGCACTATACTGGAAACTACTGAGGAGGAAAGGGATCTAGGAGTCACTATCTCAGGTGACATAAAGGATAAATAAAGTTTCTCTAACGTCCTAGTGGATGCTGGGGACTCCGAAAGGACCATGGGGAATAGCGGCTCCGCAGGAGACTGGGCACAAAGTAAAAGCTTTAGGACTAGCTGGTGTGCACTGGCTCCTCCCCCTATGACCCTCCTCCAAGCCTCAGTTAAGATTTTGTGCCCGAACGAGAAGGGTGCAATCTAGGTGGCTCTCCTGAGCTGCTTAGAGTAAAAGTTTAAATAGGTTTTTTATTTTCAGTGAGACCTGCTGGCAACAGGCTCACTGCATCGAGGGACTAAGGGGAGAAGAAGCGAACTCACCTGCGTGCAGAGTGGATTGGGCTTCTTAGGCTACTGGACATTAGCTCCAGAGGGACGATCACAGGCCCAGCCATGGATGGGTCCCGGAGCCGCGCCGCCGGCCCCCTTACAGATGCTGAAGCAAGAAGAGGTCCATAAATCGGCGGCAGAAGACTTTCCTGTCTTCATAAGGTAGCGCACAGCACTGCAGCTGTGCGCCATTGCTCTCAGCACACTTCACACTTCGGTCACTGAGGGTGCAGGGCGCTGGGGGGGGGGCGCCCTGGGAAGCAATGAATTTACCTTATTTGGCAAAAAATACATCACATATAGCTCCTGGGCTATATGGATGTATTTAACCCCTGCCAGTTTTCCAGAAAAAAGCGGGAGAAGAGCCCGCCGTGAAGGGGGCGGGGCCTATCTCCTCAGTACACAGCGCCATTTTTCCCACACAGCTCCGCTGGTAGGAAGGCTCCCAGAATCTCCCCTGCATCCTGCAACTACAGAAACAGGGTAAAAAAGAGAGGGGGGCACTTATTTGGCAAAATAACAGATATAAGCAGCTATAAGGGATAGACACTTATTGTAAGGTTGTCCCTATACATATATAGCGCTCTGGTGTGTGCTGGCAAACTCTCCCTCTGTCTCCCCAAGGGGCTAGTGGGGTCCTGTCCTCTATCAGAGCATTCCCTGTGTGTGTGCTGGGTGTCGGTACGTGTGTGTCGACATGTATGAGGAGGAAAATGATGTGGAGGCTGAGCAATTGCCTATAATGGTGATGTCACCCCCTAGGGAGTCGACACCTGAATGGATGGCCGTAATTAAGGAATTACGTGACAGTGTCGGCACGTTACAGAAAACTGTTGACGACATGAGACAGCCGGCAGCTCAGTTAGTGCCTGTCCAGGCGTCTCAAACACCGTCAGGGGCTATTAAACGCCCGTTACCTCAGTGGGTCGACACGGACCCAGACACAGACACTGACTCCAGTGTCGACGGTGAAGAAACAAACGTATTTTCCAGTAGGGCCACACGTTACATGATCACGGCAATGAAGGAGGTTTTGCACATCTCTGATACTGCAAGTACCACAAAAAGGGGTATTATGTGGGGTGTGAAAAAACTACCCGTAGTTTTTCCTGAATCAGATGAATTGAATGAAGTGTGTGATGAAGCGTGGGTTACCCCCGACAAAAAACTGCTAATTTCTAAAAAATTATTGGCACTATATCCCTTCCCACCAGAGGTTAGGGCTCGTTGGGAAACACCCCCTAGGGTGGATAAGGCGCTCACACGCTTATCAAAACAAGTGGCGTTACCGTCTCCAGAAACGGCCGCCCTTAAGGAGCCAGCAGATAGGAGGCTGGAAAATATCCTTAAAAGTATATACACTCATACTGGTGTTATACTGCGACCAGCAATCGCCTCAGCCTGGATGTGCAGTGCTGGGGTGGCTTGGTCGGATTCCCTGACTGAAAATATTGATACCCTGGACAGGGACAATATATTATTGACTATAGAGCATTTAAAGGATGCATTCCTATATATGCGAGATGCACAGAGAGACATTTGCACTCTGGCATCAAGAGTAAGTGCGATGTCCATTTCTGCCAGAAGAGGATTATGGACGCGACAGTGGTCAGGGGATGCGGATTCCAAACGGCATATGGAAGTATTGCCGTATAAAGGGGAGGAGTTATTTGGGGGCGGTCTATCGGACCTGGTGGCCACGGCAACGGCTGGGAAATACACCTTTTTACCCCAAGTCACCTCGCAGCAGAAAAAGATACCGTCTTTTCAGGCTCAGTCCTTTCGTCCCCATAAGGGCAAGCGGGCAAAAGGCCACTCATATCTGCCCCGGGGCAGAGGAAGGGGAAAAAGACTACAACAGACAGCTTCTTCCCACGAGCAGAAGCCCTCCCCCGCTTCTGCCAAGTCCTCAGCATGACGCTGGGGCCTTACAAGCGGACTCAGGCACGGTGGGGGCCCGTCTCAAGAATTTCAGCGCGCAGTGGGCTCACTCGCAAGTGGACCCCTGGATCCTGCAGGTAGTATCTCAGGGGTACAAATTGGAATTCGAGACGTCTCCCCCTCGCCGGTTCCTGAAGTCTGCTTTGCCAACGTCTACCCCCGACAGGGAGGCGGTATTGGAAGCCATTCACAAGCTGTATTCCCAGCAAGTGATAATCAAGGTACCCCTCCTACAACAGGGAAAGGGGTATTACTCCACGCTGTTTGTGGTACCGAAGCCGGACGGCTCGGTGAGACCCATTTTAAATCTGAAAGCCTTGAACACTTACATAAAAAGGTTCAAGTTCAAGATGGAGTCACTCAGAGCAGTGATAGCGAACCTGGAAGAAGGGGACTACATGGTGTCTCTGGACATCAAGGATGCTTACCTCCATGTCACAATTTGCCCTTCTCACCAAGGGTACCTCAGGTTTGTGGTACAGAACTGTCACTATCAGTTTCAGACGCTGCCGTTTGGATTGTCCACGGCACCCCGGGTCTTTACCAAGGTAATGGCCGAAATGATGATTCTTCTTCGAAGAAAAGGCGTCTTAATTATCCCTTACTTGGACGATCTCCTGATAAGGGCACGGTCCAGAGAACAGTTAGAGGTCGGAGTAGCACTATCTCAAATAGTACTACGACAGCACGGATGGATTCTAAATATTCCAAAATCGCAGCTGATTCCGACGACACGTCTGCTGTTCCTAGGGATGATTCTGGACACAGTACAGAAAAAGGTGTTTCTCCCGGAAGAGAAAGCCAGGGACTTATCCGACCTAGTCAGGAAACTCCTAAGACCAGGCCAGGTGTCAGTGCATCAGTGCACAAGGGTCCTGGGAAAGATGGTGGCTTCTTACGAAGCGATTCCATTCGGCAGATTCCACGCAAGAACTTTTCAGTTGGATCTGCTAGACAAATGGTCCGGATCGCATCTTCAAATGCATCAGCGGATAACCCTGTCTCCAAGGACAAGGGTGTCTCTCCTGTGGTGGTTACAGAGTGCTCATCTCCTAGAGGGCCGCAGATTCGGCATTCAGGATTGGGTCCTGGTGACCACGGATGCCAGCCTGAGAGGCTGGGGAGCAGTCACACAGGGAAAAAATTTCCAGGGCTTGTGGTCAAGCATGGATACGTCACTTCACATAAATATCCTGGAACTAAGGGCCATTTACAATGCCCTAAGTCAGGCAAGGCCTCTGCTTCAGGGTCAGCCAGTATTGATCCAGTCGGACAACATCACGGCAGTCGCCCACGTAAACAGACAGGGCGGCACAAGAAGCAGGAGGGCAATGACGGAAGTGGCAAGGATTCTTCGCTGGGCGGAAAATCATGTGATAGCACTGTCAGCAGTGTTCATTCCGGGAGTGGACAACTGGGAAGCAGACTTCCTCAGCAGACACGATCTTCACCCGGGGGAGTGGGGACTTCACCCAGAAGTCTTCCACATGATTGTAAACCGTTGGGAAAAACCAAAGGTGGACATGATGGCGTCTCGCCTCAACAAAAAACTGGACAGATATTGCTCCAGGTCAAGGGACCCTCAGGCAATAGCTGTGGACGCTCTGGTAACACCGTGGGTGTACCGGTCAGTGTATGTGTTCCCTCCTCTTCCTCTCATACCAAAAGTACTGAGAATCATAAGAAGGAGAGGAGTAAAGACTATACTCGTGGCTCCGGATTGGCCAAGAAGGACTTGGTACCCGGAAATTCAAGAGATGCTCACGGAAGACCCGTGGCCTCTACCTCTAAGACAGGACCTGCTCCAGCAGGGACCATGTCTGTTCCAAGACTTACCGCGGCTGCGTTTGACGGCATGGCGGTTGAACGCCGGATCCTGAAGGAAAAAGGCATTCCGGATGAAGTCATCCCTACCCTGATCAAAGCCAGGAAGGATGTAACCGTACAACATTATCACCGTATTTGGCGAAAATATGTTGCGTGGTGTGAGGCCAGGAAGGCCCCTACGGAGGAATTTCAACTGGGTCGATTCCTGCATTTCCTGCAAACAGGACTGTCTATGGGCCTCAAATTAGGGTCCATTAAGGTTCAAATTTCGGCCCTGTCGATATCCTTCCAAAAAGAACTAGCTTCTGTTCCTGAAGTTCAGACGTTTGTCAAGGGAGTACTGCATATACAGCCTCCTTTTGTGCCTCCAGTGGCACCTTGGGATCTCAATGTAGTGTTGGGATTCCTAAAATCACATTAGTTTGAACCACTCACCACTGTGGACTTGAAATATCTCACATGGAAAGTGGTAATGCTGTTAGCCCTGGCTTCAGCCAGGCGTGTATCAGAATTGGCGGCTTTATCCTATAAAAGCCCTTACCTAATTTTTCATACGGACAGGGCAGAATTGAGGACTTGTCCTCAATTTCTCCCTAAGGTGGTTTCAGCATTTCACTTAAACCAACCTATTGTGGTGCCTGCGGCTACTAGGGACTTGGAGGATTCCAAGTTGCTGGACGTAGTCAGGGCCCTGAAAATATGTTTCCAGGACGGCTGGAGTCAGAAAATCTGACTCGCTGTTTATCCTGTATGCACCAAACAAGCTGGGTGCTCCTGCTTCTAAGCAGACGATTGCTCTTTGGATTTGTAGTACAATTCAGCTTGCACATTCTGTGGCAGGCCTGCCACAGCCAAAATCTGTAAAAGCCCATTCCACACGGAAAGTGGGCTCATCTTGGGCGGCTTCCCGAGGGGTCTCGGCTTTACAACTTTGCCGAGCAGCTACTTGGTCAGGGGCAAACACGTTTGCTAAATTCTACAAATTTGATACCCTGGCTGAGGAGGACCTGGAGTTCTCTCATTCGGTGCTGCAGAGTCATCCGCACTCTCCCGCCCGTTTGGGAGCTTTGGTATAATCCCCATGGTCCTTTCGGAGTCCCCAGCATCCACTAGGACGTTAGAGAAAATAAGAATTTACTTACCGAAAATTCTATTTCTCATAGTCCGTAGTGGATGCTGGGCGCCCATCCCAAGTGCGGATTGTCTGCATTACTTGTACATAGTTATTGTTACAAAAATCGGGTTATTGTTGTTGTGAGCCATCTTTTCAGAGGCTCCTCTGTTATCATGCTGTTAACTGGGTTCAGATCACAAGTTGTACGGTGTGATTGGTGTGGCTGGTATGAGTCTTACCCGGGATTCAAAATCCTTCCTTATTGTGTACGCTCGTCCGGGCACAGTATCCTAACTGAGGCTTGGAGGAGGGTCATAGGGGGAGGAGCCAGTGCACACCAGCTAGTCCTAAAGCTTTTACTTTGTGCCCAGTCTCCTGCGGAGCCGCTATTCCCCATGGTCCTTTCGGAGTCCCCAGCATCCACTACGGACTATGAGAAATAGAATTATCGGTAAGTAAATTCTTATTATTAATGGCACTATACTGGAAACTACGGAGGAGGAGAGGGATCTAGGAGTCACTATCTCAGGTGACATAAAGGATAAATATAGTATTAATGGCACTATACTGGATACTACGGAGGAGGAGAGGGATCTAGGAGTCACTATCTCAGGTGACATAAAGGATAAATATAGTAATAATGGCGCTATACTGGGAACTACTGAGGAGGAAAGGGATCTAGGAGTCACTATTTCAGGTGACATAAAGGATAAATATAGTATTAATGACGCTATACTGGAACTACTGAGGAGGAAAGGGATCTAGGAGTCACTATTCCAGGTGAAATAGCGGATAAATATAGTATCAATGGCACTATACTGGAAACTACTGAGGAGGAAAGGGATCTAGGAGTCACTATTCTCACTATTCCAGGTGACATAAAGGATAAATATAGTATTAATGGCTCTATACTGGAAACTACTGAGGAGGAAAGGGATCTAGGAGTCACTATCTCAGGTGACATAAAGGATAAATATAGTAATAATGGCACTATACTGGAAACTACTGAGGAGGAAAGGGATCTAGGAGTCACTATATCAGGTGACATAAAGGATAAATATAGTATTAATGACACTATACTGGACACTACTGAGGAGGAAAGGGATCTAGGAGTCACTATCTCAGGTGACATAAAGGATAAATATAGTATTAATGGCACTATACTGAGAGCTACTGAGGAGGAAAGGGATCTAGGAGTCACTATTTCAGGTGACATAAAGGATAAATATAGTATTAATGACACTATACTGGAAACTACTGAGGAGGAAAGGGATCTAGCGGTCACTATTTCAGGTGACATAAAGGATAAATATAGTATTAATGGCACTATACTGGGAACTACTGAGGAGGAAAGGGATCTAGGAGTCACTATCTCAGGTGATATATAGGATAAATATAGTATTAATGGCACTATACTGGAAACTACTGAGGAGGAAAGGGATCTAGGAGTCACTATCTCAGGTGACATAAAGGATAAATATAGTAATAATGTCACTATACTGGAAACTACTGAGGAGGAAAGGGATCTAGGAGTCACTATTTCAGGTGACATAAAGGATAAATATAGTAATAATGGCTCTATACTGGGAACTACTGAGGAGGAAAGGGATCTAGGAGTCACTATCTCAGGTGACATAAAGGATAAATATAGTATAAATGGCACTATACTGGTAACTACTGAGGAGGAAAGGGATCTAGGAGTCACTATTTCAGGTGACATAAAGGATAAATATAGTATAATGGCACTATACTGGAAACTACTGAGGAGGAAAGGGATCTAGGAGTCACTATTCCAGGTGACATAAAGGATAAATATAGTATTAATGGCAATATACTGGGAACTACTGAGGAGGAAAGGGATCTAGGAGTCACTATCTCAGGTGACATAAAAGATAAATATAGTATTAATGACACTATACTGGGAACTACTGAGGAGGAAAGGGATCTAGGAGTCACTATTTCAGGTGACATAAAGGATAAATATAGTATTAATGGCACTATACTGGAGACTACAGAGGAGGAGAGGGATCTTGGAGTCACTATCTCAGGTGACATAAAGGATAAATATAGTATTAATGGCACTATACTGGAAACTACTGAGGAGGAGAGGGATCTAGGAGTCACTATCTCAGGTGACATAAAGGATAAATATAGTATTAATGGCACTATACTGGGAACTACTGAGGAGGAAAGGGATCTAGGAGTCACTATTTCAGATGACATAAAGGATAAATATAGTATTAATGGCACTATACTGGGAACTACTGAGGAGTAAAGGGATCTAGGAGTCACTATTTCAGGTGACATAAAGGATAAATATAGTATAATGGCACTATACTGGAAACTACTGAGGAGGAAAGGGATCTAGGAGTCTATTTCAGGTGACATAAAGGATAAATATAGTATTAATGGCGCTATACTGGACACTACTGAGGAGGAAAGGGATCTAGGAGTCACTATTTCAAGTGACATAAAGGATAAATATAGTGTTACTGGCACTATACTGGAAACTACTGAGGAGGAAAGGGATCTAGGAGTCACTATTTCAGGTGACATAAAGGATAAATATAGTGTTACTGGCACTATACTGGAAAGTACTGAGGAGGAAAGGGATCTAGGAGTCACTATCTCAGGTGACATAAAGGATAAATATAGTATTAATGTCACTATACTGGAAACTACTGAGGAGGAAAGGGATCTAGGAGTCACTATTTCAGGTGATATAAAGGATAAATATAGTATTAATGGCACTATACTGGGAGCTACTGAGGAGGAAAGGGATCTAGGAGTAACTATTTCAGGTGACATAAAGGATAAATATAGTAATAATGGCACTATACTGGAAACTACTGAGGAGAAAAGGGATCTAGGAGTCACTATCTCAGGTGACATAAAGGATAAATATAGTATTAATGGCACTATACTGGAAACTACGGAGGAGGAGAGGGATCTAGGAGTCACTATCTCAGGTGACATAAAGGATAAATATAGTAATAATGGCGCTATACTGGGAACTACTGAGGAGGAAAGGGATCTAGGAGTCACTATTTCAGGTGACATAAAGGATAAATATAGTATTAATGACGCTATACTGGAACTACTGAGGAGGAAAGGGATCTAGGAGTCACTATTTCAGGTGACATAAAGGATAAATATAGTATCAATGGCACTATACTGGAAACTACTGAGGAGGAAAGGGATCTAGGAGTCACTATTCTCACTATTCCAGGTGACATAAAGGATAAATATAGTATTAATGGCTCTATACTGGAAACTACTGAGGAGGATAGGGATCTAGGAGTCACTATCTCAGGTGACATAAAGGATAAATATAGTAATAATGGCACTATACTGGAAACTACTGAGGAGGAAAGGGATCTAGGAGTCACTATATCAGGTGACATAAAGGATAAATATAGTATTAATGACACTATACTGGACACTACTGAGGAGGAAAGGGATCTAGGAGTCACTATCTCAGGTGACATAAAGGATAAATATAGTATTATTGGCACTATACTGAGAGCTACTGAGGAGGAAAGGGATCTAGGAGTCACTATTTCAGGTGATATAAAGGATAAATATAGTAATAATGGCACTATACTGGAAACTACTGAGGAGGAAAGTGATCTAGGAGTCACTATCTCAGGTGATATATAGGATAAATATAGTATTAATGGCACTATACTGGAAACTACTGAGGAGGAAAGGGATCTAGGAGTCACTATCTCAGGTGACATAAAGAATAAATATAGTAATAATGTCACTTTACAGGGAACTACTGAGGAGGAAAGGGATCTAGCGGTCACTATTTCAGGTGACATAAAGGATACATATAGTATTAATGGCACTATACTGGGAACTACTGAGGAGGAAAGGGATCTAGGAGTCACTATCTCAGGTGATAGATAGGATAAATATAGTATTAATGGCACTATACTGGAAACTACTGAGGAGGAAAGGGATCTAGGAGTCACTATCTCAGGTGACATAAAGGATAAATATAGTATTAATGGCACTATACTGGAAACTACGGAGGAGGAGAGGGATCTAGGAGTCACTATCTCAGGTGACATAAAGGATAAATATAGTATTAATGGCACTATACTGGGAACTACTGAGGAGGAAAGGGATCTAGGAGTCACTATTTCAGGTGACATAAAGGATAAATATAGTATAATGGCACTATACTGGGAACTACTGAGGAGGAAAGGGATCTAGGAGTCACTATTTCAGGTGACATAAAGGATAAATATAGTATAATGGCACTATACTGGAAACTACTGAGGAGGAAAGGGATCTAGGAGTCACTATTTCAGGTGACATAAAGGATAAATATAGTATTAATGGCGCTATACTGGACACTACTGAGGAGGAAAGGGATCTAGGAGTCACTATTTCAGGTGACATAAAGGATAAATATAGTATTAATGGCACTATACTGGGAACTACTGAGGAGGAAAGGGATCTAGGAGTCACTATTTCAGGTGACATAAAGGATATAGTATTAATGGCTCTATACTGGAGACTACTGAGGAGGAAAGGGATCTAGGAGTCACTATTTCAGGTGACATAAAGGATAAATATAGTATTAATGGCACTATACTGGAACTACTGAGGAGGAAAGGGATCTAGGAGTCACTGTTTCAGGTGACATAAAGGATAAATATAGTATTAATGGTACTATACTGGGAACTACTGAGGAGGAAAGGGATCTAGGAGTCACTATTTCAGGAGACATAAAGGATAAATATAGTAATAATGTCACTATACTGGAAACTACTGAGGAGGAAAGGGATCTAGGAGTCACTATTTCAGGTGACATAAAGGATAAATATAGTATTAATGGCACTATACTCGAGACTGCTGAAGAGGAAAGGGATCTAGGAGTCACTATTTCAGGTGACATAAAGGATAAATATAGTATTAATGGCACTATACTGGAGACTACTGAGGAGGAAAGGGATCTAGGAGTCACTATTTCAGGTGACATAAAGGATAAATATAGTATTAATGGCACTATACTGGAAACTACTGAGGAGGAAAGGGATCTAGGAGTCACTATCTCAGGTGACATAAAGGATAAATATAGTATTAATGGTGCTATACTGGGGACTACTGAGGAGGAAAGGGATCTAGGAGTCACTATTTCAGGTGACATAAGGGATAAATATAGTATTAATGGCACTATACTGGAACTACTGAGGAGGAAAGGGATCTAGGAGTCACTATCTCAGGTGATATAAAGGATAAATATAGTATTAATGGCACTATATTGGAAACTACTGAGGAGGAAAGGGATCTAGGAGTCATTATCTCAGGTGACATAAAGGATAAATATAGTATTAATTGCAATATACTGGGAACTACTGAGGAGGAAAGGGATCTAGGAGTCACTATCTCAGGTGACATAAAAGATAAATATAGTATTAATGACACTATACTGGGAACTACTGAGGAGGAAAGGGATCTAGGAGTCACTATCTCAGGTGACATAAAGGATAAATATAGCATTAATGGTACTGTACTGGAAACTACTGAGGAGGAAAGGGATCTAGGAGTCACTATTTCAGATGACATAAAGGATAAATATAGTATTAATGGCACTATACTGGAAACTACGGAGGAGGAGAGGGATCTAGGAGTCACTATCTCAGGTGACATATAGGATAAATATAGTATTAATGGCACTATACTGGAGACTACTGAGGAGGAAAGGGATCTAGGAGTCACTATTTCAGGTGACATAAAGGATAAATATAGTATTAATGGCACTATACTGGAAACTACTGAGGAGGAAAGGGATCTAGGAGTCACTATCTCAGGTGACATAAAGGATAAATATAGTATTAATGGCACTATACTGGAGACTGCTGAAGAGGAAAGGGATCTAGGAGTCACTATTTCAGGTGACATAAAGGATAAATATAGTATTAATGGCACTATACTGAGAGCTACTGAGGAGGAAAGGGATCTAGGAGTCACTATTTCAGGTGATATAAAGGATAAATATAGTAATAATGGCACTATACTGGAAACTACTGAGGAGGAAAGGGATCTAGGAGTCACTATCTCAGGTGATATATAGGATAAATATAGTATTAATGGCACTATACTGGAAACTACTGAGGAGGAAAGGGATCTAGGAGTCACTATCTCAGGTGACATAAAGGATAAATATAGTAATAATGTCACTATACAGGGAACTACTGAGGAGGAAAGGGATCTAGCGGTCACTATTTCAGGTGACATAAAGGATAAATATAGTATTAATGGCACTATACTGGGAACTACTGAGGAGGAAAGGGATCTAGGAGTCACTATCTCAGGTGATATATAGGATAAATATAGTATTAATGGCACTATACTGGAAACTACTGAGGAGGAAAGGGATCTAGGAGTCACTATCTCAGGTGACATAAAGGATAAATATAGTAATAATGTCACTATAAGGAAACTACTGAGGAGGAAAGGGATCTAGGAGTCACTATTTCAGATGACATAAAGGATAAATATAGTATTAATGGCACTATACTGGGAACTACTGAGGAGTAAAGGGATCTAGGAGTCACTATTTCAGGTGACATAAAGGATAAATATAGTATAATGGCACTATACTGGAAACTACTGAGGAGGAAAGGGATCTAGGAGTCTATTTCAGGTGACATAAAGGATAAATATAGTATTAATGGCGCTATACTGGACACTACTGAGGAGGAAAGGGATCTAGGAGTCACTATTTCAAGTGACATAAAGGATAAATATAGTGTTACTGGCACTATACTGGAAACTACTGAGGAGGAAAGGGATCTAGGAGTCACTATTTCAGGTGACATAAAGGATAAATATAGTGTTACTGGCACTATACTGGAAACTACTGAGGAGGAAAGGGATCTAGGAGTCACTATCTCAGGTGACATAAAGGATAAATATAGTATTAATGTCACTATACTGGAAACTACTGAGGAGGAAAGGGATCTAGGAGTCACTATTTCAGGTGATATAAAGGATAAATATAGTATTAATGGCACTATACTGGGAGCTACTGAGGAGGAAAGGGATCTAGGAGTAACTATTTCAGGTGACATAAAGGATAAATATAGTAATAATGGCACTATACTGGAAACTACTGAGGAGAAAAGGGATCTAGGAGTCACTATCTCAGGTGACATAAAGGATAAATATAGTATTAATGGCACTATACTGGAAACTACGGAGGAGGAGAGGGATCTAGGAGTCACTATCTCAGGTGACATAAAGGATAAATATAGTAATAATGGCGCTATACTGGGAACTACTGAGGAGGAAAGGGATCTAGGAGTCACTATTTCAGGTGACATAAAGGATAAATATAGTATTAATGACGCTATACTGGAACTACTGAGGAGGAAAGGGATCTAGGAGTCACTATTTCAGGTGACATAAAGGATAAATATAGTATCAATGGCACTATACTGGAAACTACTGAGGAGGAAAGGGATCTAGGAGTCACTATTCTCACTATTCCAGGTGACATAAAGGATAAATATAGTATTAATGGCTCTATACTGGAAACTACTGAGGAGGAAAGGGATCTAGGAGTCACTATCTCAGGTGACATAATGGATAAATATAGTAATAATGGCACTATACTGGAAACTACTGAGGAGGAAAGGGATCTAGGAGTCACTATATCAGGTGACATAAAGGATAAATATAGTATTAATGACACTATACTGGACACTACTGAGGAGGAAAGTGATCTAGGAGTCACTATCTCAGGTGACAGAAAGGATAAATATAGTATTATTGGCACTATACTGAGAGCTACTGAGGAGGAAAGGGATCTAGGAGTCACTATTTCAGGTGATATAAAGGATAAATATAGTAATAATGGCACTATACTGGAAACTACTGAGGAGGAAAGGGATCTAGGAGTCACCATCTCAGGTGATATATAGGATAAATATAGTATTAATGGCACTATACTGGAAACTACTGAGGAGGAAAGGGATCTAGGAGTCACTATCTCAGGTGACATAAAGGATAAATATAGTAATAATGTCACTATACAGGGAACTACTGAGGAGGAAAGGGATCTAGCGGTCACTATTTCAGGTGACATAAAGGATACATATAGTATTAATGGCACTATACTGGGAACTACTGAGGAGGAAAGGGATCTAGGAGTCACTATCTCAGGTGACATAAAGGATAAATATAGTATTAATGGCACTATACTGGAAACTACTGAGGAGGAAAGGGATCTAGGAGTCACTATTCCAGGTGACATAAAGGATAAATATAGTATTAATGGCAATATACTGGGAACTACTGAGGAGGAAAGGGATCTAGGAGTCACTATCTCAGGTGACATAAAGGATAAATATAGCATTAATGGTACTATACTGGAAACTACTGAGGAGGAAAGGGATCTAGGAGTCACTATTTCAGGTGACATAAAGGATAAATATAGTATTAATTGCACTATACTGGAAACTACTGAGGAGGAAAGGGATCTAGGAGTCACTATTTCAGGTGACATAAAGGATAAATATAGCATTAATGGTACTATACTGGAAACTACTGAGGAGGAAAGGGATCTAGGAGTCACTATTTCAGGTGACATAAAGGATAAATATAGCATTAATGGTACTATACTGGAAACTACTGAGGAGGAAAGGGATCTAGGAGTCACTATTCCAGGTGACATAAAGGATAAATATAGTATTAATGGCAATATACTGGGAACTACTGAGGAGGAAAGGGATCTAGGAGTCACTATTTCAGGTGACATAAAGGATAAATATAGTATTAATTGCACTATACTGGAAACTACTGAGGAGGAAAGGGATCTAGGAGTCACTATTTCAGGTGACATAAAGGATAAATATAGCATTAATGGTACTATACTGGAAACTACTGAGGAGGAAAGGGATCTAGGAGTCACTATTTCAGGTGACATAAAGGATAAATATAGCATTAATGGTACTATACTGGAAACTACTGAGGAGGAACGGGATCTAGGAGTCACTATTTCAGGTGACATAAAGGATAAATATAGTATTAATGGCACTATACTGGAGACTACAGAGGAGGAGAGGGATCTAGGAGTCACTATCTCAGGTGACATAAAGGATAAATATAGTATTAATGGCACTATACTGGAAACTACGGAGGAGGAGAGGGATCTAGGAGTCACTATCTCAGGTGACATAAAGGATAAATATAGTATTAATGGCACTATACTGGGAACTACTGAGGAGGAAAGGGATCTAGGAGTCACTATTTCAGGTGACATAAAGGATAAATATAGTATAATGGCACTATACTGGGAACTACTGAGGAGGAAAGGGATCTAGGAGTCACTATTTCAGGTGACATAAAGGATAAATATAGTATAATGGCACTATACTGGAAACTACTGAGGAGGAAAGGGATCTAGGAGTCACTATTTCAGGTGACATAAAGGATAAATATAGTATTAATGGCGCTATACTGGACACTACTGAGGAGGAAAGGGATCTAGGAGTCACTATTTCAGGTGACATAAAGGATAAATATAGTATTAATGGCACTATACTGGGAACTACTGAGGAGGAAAGGGATCTAGGAGTCACTATTTCAGGTGACATAAAGGATATAGTATTAATGGCTCTATACTGGAGACTACTGAGGAGGAAAGGGATCTAGGAGTCACTATTTCAGGTGACATAAAGGATAAATATAGTATTAATGGCACTATACTGGAACTACTGAGGAGGAAAGGGATCTAGGAGTCACTGTTTCAGGTGACATAAAGGATAAATATAGTATTAATGGTACTATACTGGGAACTACTGAGGAGGAAAGGGATCTAGGAGTCACTATTTCAGGTGACATAAAGGATAAATATAGTAATAATGTCACTATACTGGAAACTACTGAGGAGGAAAGGGATCTAGGAGTCACTATTTCAGGTGACATAAAGGATAAATATAGTATTAATGGCACTATACTGGAGACTGCTGAAGAGGAAAGGGATCTAGGAGTCACTATTTCAGGTGACATAAAGGATAAATATAGTATTAATGGCACTATACTGGAGACTACTGAGGAGGAAAGGGATCTAGGAGTCACTATTTCAGGTGACATAAAGGATAAATATAGTATTAATGGCACTATACTGGAAACTACTGAGGAGGAAAGGGATCTAGGAGTCACTATCTCAGGTGACATAAAGGATAAATATAGTATTAATGGTGCTATACTGGGGACTACTGAGGAGGAAAGGGATCTAGGAGTCACTATTTCAGGTGACATAAGGGATAAATATAGTATTAATGGCACTATACTGGAACTACTGAGGAGGAAAGGGATCTAGGAGTCACTATCTCAGGTGATATAAAGGATAAATATAGTATTAATGGCACTATATTGGAAACTACTGAGGAGGAAAGGGATCTAGGAGTCATTATCTCAGGTGACATAAAGGATAAATATAGTATTAATGGCAATATACTGGGAACTACTGAGGAGGAAAGGGATCTAGGAGTCACTATCTCAGGTGACATAAAAGATAAATATAGTATTAATGACACTATACTGGGAACTACTGAGGAGGAAAGGGATCTAGGAGTCACTATCTCAGGTGACATAAAGGATAAATATAGCATTAATGGTACTATACTGGAAACTACTGAGGAGGAAAGGGATCTAGGAGTCACTATTTCAGGTGACAAAAAGGATACATATAGTATTAATTGCACTATACAGGGAACTACTGAGCAGGAAAGGGATCTAGGAGTCACTATTTCAGGTGACATAAAGGATAAATATAGTATAATGGCACTATACTGGAAACTACTGAGGAGGAAAGGGATCTAGGAGTCACTATTTCAGGTGACATAAAGGATAAATATAGTATTAATGGCGCTATACTGGACACTACTGAGGAGGAAAGGGATCTAGGAGTCACTATTTCAGGTGACATAAAGGATAAATATAGTATTAATGGCACTATACTGGAGACTACTGAGGAGGAAAGGGATCTAGGAGTCACTATTTCAGGTGATATAAAGGATAAATATAGTATTAATGGCACTATAATGGAAACTACTGAGGAGGAAAGGGATCTAGGAGTCACTATTTCAGGTGATATAAAGGATAAATATAGTAATAATGGCACTATACTGGAAACTACTGAGGAGGAAAGGGATCTAGGAGTCACTATTTCAGGTGATATAAAGGATAAATATAGTATTAATGGCACTATACTGGGACCTACTGAGGAGGAAAGGGATCTAGGAGTAACTATTTCAGGTGACATAAAGGATAAATATAGTAATAATGGCACTATACAGGAAACTACTGAGGAGAAAAGGGATCTAGGAGTCACTATCTCAGGTGACATAAAGGATAAATATAGTATTAATGGCACTATACTGGAAACTACGGAGGAGGAGAGGGATCTAGGAGTCACTATCTCAGGTGACATAAAGGATAAATATAGTAATAATGGCGCTATACTGGGAACTACTGAGGAGGAAAGGGATCTAGGAGTCACTATTTCAGGTGACATAAAGGATAAATATAGTATTAATGGCACTATACTGGAGACTACTGAGGAGGAAAGGGATCTAGGAGTCACTATCTCAGGTGATATATAGGATAAATATAGTATTAATGGCACTATACTGATAGCTACTGAGGAGGAAAGGGATCTAGGAGTCACTATTTCAGGTGACATAAAGGATAAATATAGTATTAATGGCACTATACTGGAGACTGCTGAAGAGGAAAGGGATCTAGGAGTCACTATTTCAGGTGACATAAAGGATAAATATAGTATTAATGGCACTATACTGAGAGCTACTGAGGAGGAAAGGGATCTAGGAGTCACTATTTCAGGTGATATAAAGGATAAATATAGTAATAATGGCACTATACTGGAAACTACTGAGGAGGAAAGGGATCTAGGAGTCACTATCTCAGGTGATATATAGGATAAATATAGTATTAATGGCACTATACTGGAAACTACTGAGGATGAAAGGGATCTAGGAGTCACTATCTCAGGTGACATAAAGGATAAATATAGTAATAATGTCACTATACAGGGAACTACTGAGGAGGAAAGGGATCTAGCGGTCACTATTTCAGGTGACATAAAGGATAAATATAGTATTAATGGCACTATACTGGGAACTACTGAGGAGGAAAGGGATCTAGGAGTCACTATCTCAGGTGATATATAGGATAAATATAGTATTAATGGCACTATACTGGAAACTACTGAGGAGGAAAGGGATCTAGGAGTCACTATCTCAGGTGACATAAAGGATAAATATAGTAATAATGTCACTATAAGGAAACTACTGAGGAGGAAAGGGATCTAGGAGTCACTATTTCAGGTGACATAAAGGATAAATATAGTAATAATGGCTCTATACTGGGAACTACTGAGGAGGAAAGGGATCTAGGAGTCACTATCTCAGGTGACATAAAGGATAAATATAGTATTAATGGCACTATACTGGAAACTGAGGAGGAAAGGGATCTAGGAGTCACTATTTCAGGTGACATAAAGGATAAATATAGTATTAATGGCACTATACTGGGAACTACTGAGGAGGAAAGGGATCTAGGAGTCACTATTTCAGATGACATAAAGGATAAATATAGTATTAATGGCACTATACTGGGAACTACTGAGGAGGAAAGGGATCTAGGAGTCACTATTTCAGGTGACATAAAGGATAAATATAGTATAATGGCACTATACTGGAAACTACTGAGGAGGAAAGGGATCTAGGAGTCACTATTTCAGGTGACATAAAGGATAAATATAGTAATAATGGCTCTATACTGGGAACTACTGAGGAGGAAAGGGATCTAGGAGTCACTATCTCAGGTGACATAAAGGATAAATATAGTATTAATGGCACTATACTGGAAACTGAGGAGGAAAGGGATCTAGGAGTCACTATTTCAGGTGACATAAAGGATAAATATAGTATAATGGCACTATACTGGAAACTACTGAGGAGGAAAGGGATCTAGGAGTCACTATTCCAGGTGACATAAAGGATAAATATAGTATTAATGGCAATATACTGGGAACTACTGAGGAGGAAAGGGATCTAGGAGTCACTATCTCAGGTGACATAAAAGATAAATATAGTATTAATGACACTATACTGGGAACTACTGAGGAGGAAAGGGATCTAGGAGTCACTATCTCAGGTGACATAAAGGATAAATATAGCATTAATGGTACTATACTGGAAACTACTGAGGAGGAAAGGGATCTAGGAGTCACTATTTCAGGTGACATAAAGGATAAATATAGTATTAATTGCACTATACTGGAAACTACTGAGGAGGGAAGGGATCTAGGAGTCACTATTTCAGGTGACATAAAGGAGAAATATAGCATTAATGGTACTATACTGGAAACTACTGAGGAGGAAAGGGATCTAGGAGTCACTATTTCAGGTGACATAAAGGATAAATATAGCATTAATGGTACTATACTGGAAACTACTGAGGAGGAAAGGGATCTAGGAGTCACTATTTCAGGTGACATAAAGGATAAATATAGTATTAATGGCACTATACTGGAAACTACTGAGGAGGAGAGGGATCTATGAGTCACTATCTCAGGTGACATAAAGGATAAATATAGTATTAATGGCACTATACTGGGAACTACTGAGGAGGAAAGGGATCTAGGAGTCACTATTTCAGATGACATAAAGGATAAATATAGTATTAATGGCACTATACTGGGAACTACTGAGGAGGAAAGGGATCTAGGAGTCACTATTTCAGGTGTCATAAAGGATAAATATAGTATAATGGCACTATACTGGAAACTACTGAGGAGGAAAGGGATCTAGGAGTCACTATTCCAGGTGACATAAAGGATAAATATAGTATTAATGGCAATATACTGGGAACTACTGAGGAGGAAAGGGATCTAGGAGTCACTATCTCAGATGACATAAAAGATAAATATAGTATTAATGACACTATACTGGGAACTACTGAGGAGGAAAGGGATCTAGGAGTCACTATCTCAGTTGACATAAAGGATAAATATAGCATTAATGGTACTATACTGGAAACTACTGAGGAGGAAAGGGATCTAGGAGTCACTATCTCAGGTGACATAAAGGATAAATATAGTATTAATGGCACTATACTGGAAACTACTGAGGAGGAGAGGGATCTAGGAGTCACTATCTCAGGTGACATAAAGGATAAATATAGTATTAATGGCACTATACTGGGAACTACTGAGGAGGAAAGGGATCTAGGAGTCACTATTTCAGATGACATAAAGGATAAATATAGTATTAATGACACTATACTGGGAACTACTGAGGAGGAAAGGGATCTAGGAGTCACTATCTCAGGTGACATAAAGGATAAATATAGTAATAATGTCACTATACTGGAAACTACTGAGGAGGAAAGGGATCTAGGAGTCACTATTTCAGGTGACATAAAGGATAAATATAGTAATAATGGCTCTATACTGGGAACTACTGAGGAGGAAAGTGATCTAGGAGTCACTATCTCAGGTGACATAAAGGATAAATATAGTATTAATGGCACTATACTGGAAACTACTGAGGAGGAAAGGGATCTAGGAGTCACTATTTCAGGTGACATAAAGGATAAATATAGTATAATGGCACTATACTGGAAACTACTGAGGAGGAAAGGGATCTAGGAGTCACTATTCCAGGTGACATAAAGGATAAATATAGTATTAATGGCAATATACTGGGAACTACTGAGGAGGAAAGGGATCTAGGAGTCACTATCTCAGGTGACATAAAAGATAAATATAGTATTAATGACACTATACTGGGAACTACTGAGGAGGAAAGGGATCTAGGAGTCACTATCTCAGTGACATAAAGGATAAATATAGCATTAATGGTACTATACTGGAAACTACTGAGGAGGAAAGGGATCTAGGAGTCACTATTTCAGGTGACATAAAGGATAAATATAGTATTAATTGCACTATACTGGAAACTACTGAGGAGGAAAGGGATCTAGGAGTCACTATTTCAGGTGACATAAAGGATAAATATAGCATTAATGGTACTATACTGGAAACTACTGAGGAGGAAAGGGATCTAGGAGTCACTATTTCAGGTGACATAAAGGATAAATATAGCATTAATGGTACTATACTGGAAACTACTGAGGAGGAAAGGGATCTAGGAGTCACTATTTCAGGTGACATAAAGGATAAATATAATATTAATGGCACTATACTGGAGACTACAGAGGAGGAGAGGGATCTAGGAGTCACTATCTCAGGTGACATAAAGGATAAATATAGTATTAATGGCACTATACTGGGGAGGAGAGGGATCTAGGAGTCACTATCTCAGGTGACATAAAGGATAAATATAGTATTAATGGCACTATACTGGGAACTACTGAGGAGGAAAGGGATCTAGGAGTCACTATTTCAGATGACATAAAGGATAAATATAGTATTAATGGCACTATACTGGGAACTACTGAGGAGGAAAGGGATCTAGGAGTCACTATTTCAGGTGACATAAAGGATATATATAGTATAATGGCACTATACTGGAAACTACTGAGGAGGAAAGGGATCTAGGAGTCACTATTTCAGGTGACATAAAGGATAAATATAGTATTAATGGCGCTATACTGGACACTACTGAGGAGGAAAGGGATCTAGGAGTCACTATTTCAAGTGACATAAAGGATAAATATAGTGTTACTGGCACTATACTGGAAACTACTGAGGAGGAAAGGGATCTAGGAGTCACTATTTCAGGTGACATAAAGGATAAATATAGTAATAATGGCTCTATACTGGGAACTACTGAGGAGGAAAGGGATCTAGGAGTCACTATCTCAGGTGACATAAAGGATAAATATAGTATTAATGGCACTATACTGGAAACTACTGAGGAGGAAAGGGATCTAGGAGTCACTATTTCAGGTGACATAAAGGATAAATATAGTATAATGGCACTATACTGGAAACTACTGAGGAGGAAAGGGATCTAGGAGTCACTATTCCAGGTGACATAAAGGATAAATATAGTATTAATGGCAATATACTGGGAACTACTGAGGAGGAAAGGGATCTAGGAGTCACTATCTCAGGTGACATAAAAGATAAATATAGTGTTACTGGCATTATACTGGAAACTACTGAGGAGGAAAGGGATCTAGGAGTCACTATTCCAGGTGACATAAAGGATAAATATAGTATTAATGGCAATATACTGGGAACTACTGAGGAGGAAAGGGATCTAGGAGTCACTATCTCAGGTGACATAAAGGATAAATATAGTATTAATGTCACTATACTGGAAACTACTGAGGAGGAAAGGGATCTAGGAGTCACTATTTCAGGTGATATAAAGGATAAATATAGTATTAATGGCACTATACTGGGAGCTACTGAGGAGGAAAGGGATCTAGGAGTAACTATTTCAGGTGACATAAAGGATAAATATAGTAATAATGGCACTATACTGGAAACTACTGAGGAGAAAAGGGATCTAGGAGTCACTATCTCAGGTGACATAAAGGATAAATATAGTATTAATGGCACTATACTGGAAACTACGGAGGAGGAGAGGGATCTAGGAGTCACTATCTCAGGTGACATAAAGGATAAATATAGTATTAATGGCACTATACTGGAAACTACTGAGGAGGAGAGGGATCTAGGAGTCACTATCTCAGGTGACATAAAGGATAAATATAGTATTAATGGCACTATACTGGGAACTACTGAGGAGGAAAGGGATCTAGGAGTCACTATTTCAGATGACATAAAGGATAAATATAGTATTAATGGCACTATACTGGGAACTACTGAGGAGGAAAGGGATCTAGGAGTCACTATTTCAGGTGACATAAAGGATAAATATAGTATTAATGGCGCTATACTGGACACTACTGAGGAGGAAAGGGATCTAGGAGTCACTATTTCAAGTGACATAAAGGATAAATATAGTGTTACTGGCACTATACTGGAAACTACTGAGGAGGAAAGGGATCTAGGAGTCACTATTTCAGGTGACATAAAGGATAAATATAGTAATAATGGCTCTATACTGGGAACTACTGAGGAGGAAAGGGATCTAGGAGTCACTATTTCAGGTGACATAAAGGATATAGTATAATGGCACTATACTGGAAACTACTGAGGAGGAAAGGGATCTAGGAGTCACTATTTCAGGTGACATAAAGGATAAATATAGTATTAATGGCGCTATACTGGACACTACTGAGGAGGAAAGGGATCTAGGAGTCACTATCTCAGGTGACATAAAGGATAAATATAGTATTAATGTCACTATACTGGAAACTACTGAGGAGGAAAGGGATCTAGGAGTCACTATTTCAGGTGATATAAAGGATAAATATAGTATTAATGGCACTATACTGGGAGCTACTGAGGAGGAAAGGGATCTAGGAGTAACTATTTCAGGTGACATAAAGGATAAATATAGTAATAATGGCACTATACTGGAAACTACTGAGGAGAAAAGGGATCTAGGAGTCACTATCTCAGGTGACATAAAGGATAAATATAGTAATAATGGCGCTATACTGGAAACTACTGAGGAGGAAAGGGATCTAGGAGTCACTATTTCAGGTGATATAAAGGATAAATATAGTATTAATGACGCTATACTGGAACTACTGAGGAGGAAAGGGATCTTGGAGTCACTATTTCAGGTGACATAAAGGATAAATATAGTATCAATGGCACTATACTGGAAACTACTGAGGAGGAAAGGGATCTAGGAGTCACTATTCTCACTATTCCAGGTGACATAAAGGATAAATATAGTATTAATGGCTCTATACTGGAAACTACTGAGGAGGAAAGGGATCTAGGAGTCACTATCTCAGGTGACATAAAGGATAAATATAGTAATAATGGCACTATACTGGAAACTACTGAGGAGGAAAGGGATCTAGGAGTTACTATATCAGGTGACATAAAGGATAAATATAGTATTAATGACACTATACTGGACACTACTGAGGAGGAAAGGGATCTAGGAGTCACTATCTCAGGTGACATAAAGGATAAATATAGTATTATTGGCACTATACTGAGAGCTACTGAGGAGGAAAGGGATCTAGGAGTCACTATTTCAGGTGATATAAAGGATAAATATAGTAATAATGGCACTATACTGGAAACTACTGAGGAGGAAAGGGATCTAGGAGTCACTATCTCAGGTGATATATAGGATAAATATAGTATTAATGGCACTATACTGGAAACTACTGAGGAGGAAAGGGATCTAGGAGTCACTATCTCAGGTGACATAAAGGATAAATATAGTAATAATGTCACTATACAGGGAACTACTGAGGAGGAAAGGGATCTAGCGGTCACTATTTCAGGTGACATAAAGGATAAATATAGTATTAATGGCACTATACTGGGAACTACTGAGGAGGAAAGGGATCTAGGAGTCACTATCTCAGGTGACATAAAAGATAAATATAGTATTAATGACACTATACTGGGAACTACTGAGGAGGAAAGGGATCTAGGAGTCACTATCTCAGGTGACATAAAGGATAAATATAGCATTAATGGTACTATACTGGAAACTACTGAGGAGGAAAGGGATCTAGGAGTCACTATTTCAGGTGACATAAAGGATAAATATAGCATTAATGGTACTATACTGGAAACTACTGAGGAGGAACGGGATCTAGGAGTCACTATTTCAGGTGACATAAAGGATAAATATAGTATTAATGGCACTATACTGGAGACTACAGAGGAGGAGAGGGATCTAGGAGTCACTATCTCAGGTGACATAAAGGATAAATATAGTATTAATGGCACTATACTGGAAACTACGGAGGAGGAGAGGGATCTAGGAGTCACTATCTCAGGTGACATAAAGGATAAATATAGTATTAATGGCACTATACTGGGAACTACTGAGGAGGAAAGGGATCTAGGAGTCACTATTTCAGGTGACATAAAGGATAAATATAGTATAATGGCACTATACTGGAAACTACTGAGGAGGAAAGGGATCTAGGAGTCACTATTTCAGGTGACAAAGGATAAATATAGTATTAATGGCGCTATACTGGACACTACTGAGGAGGAAAGGGATCTAGGAGTCACTATTTCAGGTGACATAAAGGATAAATATAGTATTAATGGCACTATACTGGGAACTACTGAGGAGGAAAGGGATCTAGGAGTCACTATTTCAGGTGACATAAAGGATAAATATAGTATTAATGGCACTATACTGGAGACTACAGAGGAGGAGAGGGATCTAGGAGTCACTATCTCAGGTGACATAAAGGATAAATATAGTATTAATGGCACTATACTGGAAACTACGGAGGAGGAGAGGGATCTAGGAGTCACTATCTCAGGTGACATAAAGGATAAATATAGTATTAATGGCACTATACTGGGAACTACTGAGGAGGAAAGGGATCTAGGAGTCACTATTTCAGGTGACATAAAGGATAAATATAGTAATAATGGCTCTATACTGGGAACTACTGAGGAGGAAAGGGATCTAGGAGTCACTATCTCAGGTGACATAAAGGATAAATATAGTATTAATGGCACTATACTGGAAACTACTGAGGAGGAAAGGGATCTAGGAGTCACTATTTCAGGTGACATAAAGGATAAATATAGTATAATGGCACTATACTGGAAACTACTGAGGAGGAAAGGGATCTAGGAGTCACTATTCCAGGTGACATAAAGGATAAATATAGTATTAATGGCAATATACTGGGAACTACTGAGGAGGAAAGGGATCTAGGAGTCACTATCTCAGGTGACATAAAAGATAAATATAGTGTTACTGGCACTATACTGGAAACTACTGAGGAGGAAAGGGATCTAGGAGTCACTATTCCAGGTGACATAAAGGATAAATATAGTATTAATGGCAATATACTGGGAACTACTGAGGAGGAAAGGGATCTAGGAGTCACTATCTCAGGTGACATAAAGGATAAATATAGTATTAATGTCACTATACTGGAAACTACTTAGGAGGAAAGGGATCTAGGAGTCACTATTTCAGGTGATATAAAGGATAAATATAGTATTAATGGCACTATACTGGGAGCTACTGAGGAGAAAAGGGATCTAGGAGTCACTATCTCAGGTGACATAAAGGATAAATATAGTATTAATGGCACTATACTGGAAACTACGGAGGAGGAGAGGGATCTAGGAGTCACTATCTCAGGTGACATAAAGGATAAATATAGTATTAATGGCACTCTACTGGAAACTACTGAGGAGGAGAGGGATCTAGGAGTCACTATCTCAGGTGACATAAAGGATAAATATAGTATTAATGGCACTATACTGGGAACTACTGAGGAGGAAAGGGATCTAGGAGTCACTATTTCAGATCACATAAAGGATAAATATAGTATTAATGGCACTATACTGGGAACTACTGAGGAGGAAAGGGATCTAGGAGTCACTATTTCAGGTGACATAAAGGATAAATATAGTATTAATGGCGCTATACTGGACACTACTGAGGAGGAAAGGGATCTAGGAGTCACTATTTCAAGTGACATAAAGGATAAATATAGTGTTACTGGCACTATACTGGAAACTACTGAGGAGGAAAGGGATCTAGGAGTCACTATTTCAGGTGACATAAAGGATAAATATAGTAATAATGGCTCTATACTGGGAACTACTGAGGAGGAAAGGGATCTAGGAGTCACTATTTCAGGTGACATAAAGGATAAATATAGTATTAATGGCGCTATACTGGACACTACTGAGGAGGAAAGGGATCTAGGAGTCACTATTTCAAGTGACATAAAGGATAAATATAGTGTTACTGGCACTATACTGGAAACTACTGAGGAGGAAAGGGATCTAGGAGTCACTATTTCAGGTGACATAAAGGATAAATATAGTAATAATGGCTCTATACTGGGAACTACTGAGGAGGAAAGGGATCTAGGAGTCACTATTTCAGGTGACATAAAGGATAAATATAGTATAATGGCACTATACTGGAAACTACTGAGGAGGAAAGGGATCTAGGAGTCACTATTTCAGGTGACATAAAGGATAAATATAGTAATAATGGCTCTATACTGGGAACTACTGAGGAGGAAAGGGATCTAGGAGTCACTATTTCAAGTGACATAAAGGATAAATATAGTGTTACTGGCACTATACTGGAAACTACTGAGGAGGAAAGGGATCTAGGAGTCACTATTTCAGGTGACATAAAGGATAAATATAGTATTAATGACACTATACTGGACACTACTGAGGAGGAAAGGGATCTAGGAGTCACTATTCTCACTATTCCAGGTGACATAAAGGATAAATATAGTAATAATGGCACTATACTGGAAACTACTGAGGAGGAAAGGGATCTAGGAGTCACTATATCAGGTGACATAAAGGATAAATATAGTATTAATGACACTATACTGGACACTACTGAGGAGGAAAGGGATCTAGGAGTCACTATCTCAGGTGACATAAAGGATAAATATAGTATTATTGGCACTATACTGAGAGCTACTGAGGAGGAAAGGGATCTAGGAGTCACTATTTCAGGTGATATAAAGGATAAATATAGTAATAATGGCACTATACTGGAAACTACTGAGGAGGAAAGGGATCTAGGAGTCACTATCTCAGGTGATATATAGGATAAATATAGTATTAATGGCACTATACTGGAAACTACTGAGGAGGAAAGGGATCTAGGAGTCACTATCTCAGGTGACATAAAGGATAAATATAGTAATAATGTCACTATACAGGGAACTACTGAGGAGGAAAGGGATCTAGCGGTCACTATTTCAGATGACATAAAGGATAAATATAGTATTAATGGCACTATACTGGAAACTACGGAGGAGGAGAGGGATCTAGGAGTCAATATCTCAGGTGACATAAAGGATAAATATAGTATTAATGGCACTATACTGGGAACTACTGAGGAGGAAAGGGATCTAGGAGTCACTATTTCAGATGACATAAAGGATAAATATAGTATTAATGGCACTATACTGGGAACTACTGAGGAGGAAAGGGATCTAGGAGTCACTATTTCAGGTGACATAAAGGATAAATATAGTATAATGGCACTATACTGGAAACTACTGAGGAGGAAAGGGATCTAGGAGTCACTATTTCAGGTGACATAAAGGATAAATATAATATTATTGGCACTATACTGGAGACTACAGAGGAGGAGAGGGATCTAGGAGTCACTATCTCAGGTGACATAAAGGATAAATATAGTAATAATGGCACTATACTGGAAACTACTGAGGAGGAGAGGGATCTAGGAGTCACTATCTCAGGTGACATAAAGGATAAATATAGTATTAATGGCACTATACTGGGAACTACTGAGGAGGAAAGGGATCTAGGAGTCACTATTTCAGGTGACATAAAGGATAAATATAGTATAATGGCACTATACTGGAAACTACTGAGGAGGAAAGGGATCTAGGAGTCACTATTCCAGGTGACATAAAGGATAAATATAGTATTAATGGCACTATACTGGGAACTACTGAGGAGGAAAGGGATCTAGGAGTCACTATCTCAGGTGATAGATAGGATAAATATAGTATTAATGGCACTATACTGGAAACTACTGAGGAGGAAAGGGATCTAGGAGTCACTATCTCAGGTGACATAAAGGATAAATATAGTAATAATGTCACTATACTGGAAACTACTGAGGAGGAAAGGGATCTAGGAGTCACTATTTCAGGTGACATAAAGGATAAATATAGTAATAATGGCTCTATACTGGGAACTACTGAGGAGGAAAGGGATCTAGGAGTCACTATTCCAGGTGACAGAAAGGATAAATATAGTATTAATGGCACTATACTGGAAACTACTGAGGAGGAAAGGGATCTAGGAGTCACTATTCCAGGTGACAGAAAGGATAAATATAGTATTAATGGCAATATACTGGGAACTACTGAGGAGGAAAGGGATCTAGGAGTCACTATCTCAGGTGACATAAAAGATAAATATAGTATTAATGACACTATACTGGGAACTACTGAGGAGGAAAGGGATCTAGGAGTCACTATCTCAGGTGACATAAAGGATAAATATAGCATTAATGGTACTATACTGGAAACTACTGAGGAGGAAAGGGATCTAGGAGTCACTATTTCAGGTGACATAAAGGATAAATATAGCATTAATGGTACTATACTGGAAACTACTGAGGAGGAAAGGGATCTAGGAGTCACTATTTCAGGTGACATAAAGGATAAATATAGCATTAATGGTACTATACTGGAAACTACTGAGGAGGAACGGGATCTAGGAGTCACTATTTCAGGTGACATAAAGGATAAATATAGTATTAATGGCACTATACTGGAAACTACGGAGGAGGAGAGGGATCTAGGAGTCACTATCTCAGGTGACATAAAGGATAAATATAGTATTAATGGCACTATACTGGGAACTACTGAGGAGGAAAGGGATCTAGGAGTCACTATTTCAGATGACATAAAGGATAAATATAGTATTAATGGCACTATACTGGGAACTACTGAGGAGGAAAGGGATCTAGGAGTCACTATTTCAGGGGACATAAAGGATAAATATAGTATAATGGCACTATACTGGAAACTACTGAGGAGGAAAGGGATCTAGGAGTCACTATTTCAGGTGACATAAAGGATAAATATAGTATTAATGGCGCTATACTGGACACTACTGAGGAGGAAAGGGATCTAGGAGTCACTATTTCAGGTGACATAAAGGATAAATATAGTATTAATGGCACTATACTGGGAACTACTGAGGAGGAAAGGGATCTAGGAGTCACTATTTCAGGTGACATAAAGGATAAATATAGTATTAATGGCACTATACTGGAGACTACAGAGGAGGAGAGGGATCTAGGAGTCACTATCTCAGGTGACATAAAGGATAAATATAGTATTAATGGCACTATACTGGAAACTACGGAGGAGGAGAGGGATCTAGGAGTCACTATCTCAGGTGACATAAAGGATAAATATAGTATTAATGGCACTATACTGGGAACTACTGAGGAGGAAAGGGATCTAGGAGTCACTATCTCAGATGACATAAAGGATAAATATAGTATTAATGGCACTATACTGGGAACTACTGAGGAGGAAAGGGATCTAGGAGTCACTATTTCAGGTGACATAAAGGATAAATATAGTATAATGGCACTATACTGGAAACTACTGAGGAGGAAAGGGATCTAGGAGTCACTATTTCAGGTGACATAAAGGATAAATATAGTATTAATGGCGCTATACTGGACACTACTGAGGAGGAAAGGGATCTAGGAGTCACTATTTCAGGTGACATAAAGGATAAATATAGTATTAATGGCACTATACTGGGAACTACTGAGGAGGAAAGGGATCTAGGAGTCACTATTTCAGGTGACATAAAGGATAAATATAGTATTAATGGCTCTATACTGGAGACTACTGAGGAGGAAAGGGATCTAGGAGTCACTATTTCAGGTGACATAAAGGATAAATATAGTATTAATGGCACTATACTGGAACTACTGAGGAGGAAAGGGATCTAGGAGTCACTATCTCAGGTGACATAAAGGATAAATATAGTATTAATGGCTCTATACTGGAGACTACTGAGGAGGAAAGGGATCTAGGAGTCACTATCTCAGGTGACATAAAGGATAAATATAGTATTAATGGCACTATACTGGAGACTACTGAGGAGGAAAGGGATCTAGGAGTCACTGTTTCAGGTGACATAAAGGATAAATATAGTATTAATGTCACTATACTGGAAACTACTGAGGAGGAAAGGGATCTAGGAGTCACTATTTCAGGTGACATAAAGGATAAATATAGTATTAATGGCACTATACTGGAGACTGCTGAAGAGGAAAGGGATCTAGGAGTCACTATTTCAGGTGACATAAAGGATAAATATAGTATTAATGGCACTATACTGGAGACTACTGAGGAGGAAAGGGATCTAGGAGTCACTATTTCACGTGACATAAAGGATAAATATAGTATTAATGGCACTATACTGGAAACTACTGAGGAGGAAAGGGATCTAGGAGTCACTATCTCAGGTGACATAAAGGATAAATATAGTATTAATGGTGCTATACTGGGGACTACTGAGGAGGAAAGGGATCTAGGAGTCACTATTTCAGGTGACATAAGGGATAAATATAGTATTAATGGCACTATACTGGAACTACTGAGGAGGAAAGGGATCTAGGAGTCACTATCTCAGGTGATATAAAGGATAAATATAGTATTAATGGCACTATATTGGAAACTACTGAGGAGGAAAGGGATCTAGGAGTCATTATCTCAGGTGACAAAGGATAAATATAGTATTAATGGCAATATACTGGGAACTACTGACGAGGAAAGGGATCTAGGAGTCACTATCTCAGGTGACATAAAAGATAAATATAGTATTAATGACACTATACTGGGAACTACTGAGGAGGAAAGGGATCTAGGAGTCACTATCTCAGGTGACATAAAGGATAAATATAGCATTAATGGTACTATACTGGAAACTACTGAGGAGGAAAGGGATCTAGGAGTCACTATTTCAGGTGACATAAAGGATAAATATAGCATTAATGGTACTATACTGGAAACTACTGAGGAGGAAAGGGATCTAGGAGTCACTATTTCAGGTGACATAAAGGATAAATATAGCATTAATGGTACTATACTGGAAACTACTGAGGAGGAACGGGATCTAGGAGTCACTATTTCAGGTGACATAAAGGATAAATATAGTATTAATGGCACTATACTGGAAACTACGGAGGAGGAGAGGGATCTAGGAGTCACTATCTCAGGTGACATAAAGGATAAATATAGTATTAATGGCACTATACTGGGAACTACTGAGGAGGAAAGGGATCTAGGAGTCACTATTTCAGATGACATAAAGGATAAATATAGTATTAATGGCACTATACTGGGAACTACTGAGGAGGAAAGGGATCTAGGAGTCACTATTTCAGGTGACATAAAGGATAAATATAGTATAATGGCACTATACTGGAAACTACTGAGGAGGAAAGGGATCTAGGAGTCACTATTTCAGGTGACATAAAGGATAAATATAGTATTAATGGCGCTATACTGGACACTACTGAGGAGGAAAGGGATCTAGGAGTCACTATTTCAGGTGACATAAAGGATAAATATAGTATTAATGGCACTATACTGGAAACTACGGAGGAGGAGAGGGATCTAGGAGTCACTATCTCAGGTGACATAAAGGATAAATATAGTAATAATGGCGCTATACTGGGAACTACTGAGGAGGAAAGGGATCTAGGAGTCACTATTTCAGGTGACATAAAGGATAAATATAGTATTAATGACGCTATACTGGAACTACTGAGGAGGAAAGGGATCTAGGAGTCACTGTTTCAGGTGACATAAAGGATAAATATAGTATTAATGTCACTATACTGGAAACTACTGAGGAGGAAAGGGATCTAGGAGTCACTATTCCAGGTGACATAAAGGATAAATATAGTATCAATGGCACTATACTGGAAACTACTGAGGAGGAAAGGGATCTAGGAGTCACTATTCTCACTATTCCAGCTGACATAAAGGATAAATATAGTATTAATGGCTCTATACTGGAAACTACTGAGGAGGAAAGGGATCTAGGAGTCACTATCTCAGGTGACATAAAGGATAAATATAGTAATAATGGCACTATACTGGAAACTACTGAGGAGGAAAGGGATCTAGGAGTCACTATCTCAGGTGACATAAAGGATAAATATAGTAATAATGGCACTATACTGGAAACTACTGAGGAGGAAAGGGATCTAGGAGTCACTATATCAGGTGACATAAAGGATAAATATAGTATTAATGGCACTATACTGGAGACTACAGAGGAGGAGAGGGATCTAGGAGTCACTATCTCAGGTGACATAAAGGATAAATATAGTATTAATGGCACTATACTGGAAACTACGGAGGAGGAGAGGGATCTAGGAGTCACTATCTCAGGTGACAAAGGATAAATATAGTATTAATGGCACTATACTGGGAACTACTGAGGAGGAAAGGGATCTAGGAGTCACTATCTCAGATGACATAAAGGATAAATGTAGTATTAATGGCACTATACTGGGAACTACTGAGGAGGAAAGGGATCTAGGAGTCACTATTTCAGGTGACATAAAGGATAAATATAGTATAATGGCACTATACTGGAAACTACTGAGGAGGAAAGGGATCTAGGAGTCACTATTTCAGGTGACATAAAGGATAAATATAGTATTAATGGCGCTATACTGGACACTACTGAGGAGGAAAGGGATCTAGGAGTCACTATTTCAGGTGACATAAAGGATAAATATAGTATTAATGGCACTATACTGGGAACTACTGAGGAGGAAAGGGATCTAGGAGTCACTATTTCAGGTGACATAAAGGATAAATATAGTATTAATGGCTCTATACTGGAGACTACTGAGGAGGAAAGGGATCTAGGAGTCACTATTTCAGGTGACATAAAGGATAAATATAGTATTAATGGCACTATACTGGAACTACTGAGGAGGAAAGGGATCTAGGAGTCACTATCTCAGGTGACATAAAGGATAAATATAGTATTAATGGCTCTATACTGGAGACTACTGAGGAGGAAAGGGATCTAGGAGTCACTATCTCAGGTGACATAAAGGATAAATATAGTATTAATGGCACTATACTGGAGACTACTGAGGAGGAAAGGGATCTAGGAGTCACTGTTTCAGGTGACATAAAGGATAAATATAGTATTAATGTCACTATACTGGAAACTACTGAGGAGGAAAGGGATCTAGGAGTCACTATTTCAGGTGACATAAAGGATAAATATAGTATTAATGGCACTATACTGGAGACTGCTGAAGAGGAAAGGGATCTAGGAGTCACTATTTCAGGTGACATAAAGGATAAATATAGTATTAATGGCACTATACTGGAGACTACTGAGGAGGAAAGGGATCTAGGAGTCACTATTTCAGGTGACATAAAGGATAAATATAGTATTAATGGCACTATACTGGAAACTACTGAGGAGGAAAGGGATCTAGGAGTCACTATCTCAGGTGACATAAAGGATAA
The DNA here is from genome assembly GCF_028390025.1 of Pseudophryne corroboree. Taxonomy (NCBI): domain Eukaryota; kingdom Metazoa; phylum Chordata; class Amphibia; order Anura; family Myobatrachidae; genus Pseudophryne; species Pseudophryne corroboree. Next base: position 5,886,763 of record NC_086448.1, read on the forward strand.
ATATAGTATTAATGGTGCTATACTGGGGACTACTGAGGAGGAAAGGGATCTAGGAGTCACTATTTCAGGTGACATAAGGGATAAATATAGTATTAATGGCACTATATTGGAAACTACTGAGGAGGAAAGGGATCTAGGAGTCATTATCTCAGGTGACAAAGGATAAATATAGTATTAATGGCAATATACTGGGAACTACTGAGGAGGAAAGGGATCTAGGAGTCACTATCTCAGGTGACATAAAAGATAAATATAGTATTAATGACACTATACTGGGAACTACTGAGGAGGAAAGGGATCTAGGAGTCACTATCTCAGGTGACATAAAGGATAAATATAGCATTAATGGTACTATACTGGAAACTACTGAGGAGGAAAGGGATCTAGGAGTCACTATTTCAGGTGACATAAAGGATAAATATAGTATTAATTGCACTATACTGGGAACTACTGAGGAGGAAAGGGATCTAGGAGTCACTATTTCAGGTGACATAAAGGATAAATATAGTATAATGGCACTATACTGGAAACTACTGAGGAGGAAAGGGATCTAGGAGTCACTATTTCAGGTGACATAAAGGATAAATATAGTATTAATGGCGCTATACTGGACACTACTGAGGAGGAAAGGGATCTAGGAGTCACTATTTCAGGTGACATAAAGGATAAATATAGTTTTAATGGCACTATACTGGGAACTACTGAGGAGGAAAGGGATCTAGGAGTCACTATTTCAGGTGACATAAAGGATAAATATAGTATTAATGGCTCTATACTGGAGACTACTGAGGAGGAAAGGGATCTAGGAGTCACTATTTCAGGTGACATAAAGGATAAATATAGTATTAATGGCACTATAATGGAAACTACTGAGGAGGAAAGGGATCTAGGAGTCACTATTTCAGGTGATATAAAGGATAAATATAGTATTAATGGCACTATACTGGGAGCTACTGAGGAGGAAAGGGATCTAGGAGTAACTATTTCAGGTGACATAAAGGATAAATATAGTAATAATGGCACTATACTGGAAACTACTGAGGAGAAAAGGGATCTAGGAGTCACTATCTCAGGTGACATAAAGGATAAATATAGTATTAATGGCACTATACTGGAAACTACGGAGGAGGAGAGGGATCTAGGAGTCACTATCTCAGGTGACATAAAGGATAAATATAGTAATAATGGCGCTATACTGGGAACTACTGAGGAGGAAAGGGATCTAGGAGTCACTATTTCAGGTGACATAAAGGATAAATATAGTATTAATGACGCTATACTGGAACTACTGAGGAGGAAAGGGATCTAGGAGTCACTGTTTCAGGTGACATAAAGGATAAATATAGTATTAATGTCACTATACTGGAAACTACTGAGGAGGAAAGGGATCTAGGAGTCACTATTCCAGGTGACATAAAGGATAAATATAGTATCAATGGCACTATACTGGAAACTACTGAGGAGGAAAGGGATCTAGGAGTCACTATTCTCACTATTCCAGGTGACATAAAGGATAAATATAGTATTAATGGCTCTATACTGGAAACTACTGAGGAGGAAAGGGATCTAGGAGTCACTATCTCAGGTGACATAAAGGATAAATATAGTAATAATGGCACTATACTGGAAACTACTGAGGAGGAAAGGGATCTAGGAGTCACTATATCAGGTGACATAAAGGATAAATATAGTATTAATGACACTATACTGGACACTACTGAGGAGGAAAGGGATCTAGGAGTCACTATCTCAGGTGACATAAAGGATAAATATAGTATTAATGGCACTATACTGAGAGCTACTGAGGAGGAAAGGGATCTAGGAGTCACTATCTCAGGTGACATAAAGGATAAATATAGTAATAATGTCACTATACAGGGAACTACTGAGGAGGAAAGGGATCTAGCGGTCACTATTTCAGGTGACATAAAGGATAAATATAGTATTAATGGCACTATACTGGGAACTACTGAGGAGGAAAGGGATCTAGGAGTCACTATCTCAGGTGATATATAGGATAAATATAGTATTAATGGCACTATACTGGAAACTACTGAGGAGGAAAGGGATCTAGGAGTCACTATCTCAGGTGACATAAAGGATAAATATAGTAATAATGTCACTATACTGGAAACTACTGAGGAGGAAAGGGATCTAGGAGTCACTATTTCAGGTGACATAAAGGATAAATATAGTAATAATGGCTCTATACTGGGAACTACTGAGGAGGAAAGGGATCTAGGAGTCACTATCTCAGGTGACATAAAGGATAAATATAGTATTAATGGCACTATACTGGAAACTACTGAGGAGGAAAGGGATCTAGGAGTCACTATTTCAGGTGACATAAAGGATAAATATAGTATAATGGCACTATACTGGAAACTACTGAGGAGGAAAGGGATCTAGGAGTCACTATTCCAGGTGACATAAAGGATAAATATAGTATTAATGGCAATATACTGGGAACTACTGAGGAGGAAAGGGATCTAGGAGTCACTATCTCAGGTGACATAAAAGATAAATATAGTATTAATGACACTATACTGGGAACTACTGAGGAGGAAAGGGATCTAGGAGTCACTATCTCAGGTGACATAAAGGATAAATATAGCATTAATGGTACTATACTGGAAACTACTGAGGAGGAAAGGGATCTAGGAGTCACTATTTCAGGTGACATAAAGGATAAATATAGTATTAATTGCACTATACTGGAAACTACTGAGGAGGAAAGGGATCTAGGAGTCACTATTTCAGGTGACATAAAGGATAAATATAGCATTAATGGTACTATACTGGAAACTACTGAGGAGGAAAGGGATCTAGGAGTCACTATTTCAGGTGACATAAAGGATAAATATAGTATTAATGGCACTATACTGGAGACTACAGAGGAGGAGAGGGATCTAGGAGTCACTATCTCAGGTGACATAAAGGATAAATATAGTATTAATGGCACTATACTGGAAACTACTGAGGAGGAGAGGGATCTAGGAGTCACTATCTCAGGTGACATAAAGGATAAATATAGTATTAATGGCACTATACTGGGAACTACTGAGGAGGAAAGGGATCTAGGAGTCACTATTTCAGATGACATAAAGGATAAATATAGTATTAATGGCACTATACTGGGAACTACTGAGGAGGAAAGGGATCTAGGAGTCACTATTTCAGGTGACATAAAGGATAAATATAGTATAATGGCACTATACTGGAAACTACTGAGGAGGAAAGGGATCTATGAGTCACTATTTCAGGTGACATAAAGGATAAATATAGTATTAATGGCGCTATACTGGACACTACTGAGGAGGAAAGGGATCTAGGAGTCACTATTTCAAGTGACATAAAGGATAAATATAGTGTTACTGGCACTATACTGGAAACTACTGAGGAGGAAAGGGATCTAGGAGTCACTATTTCAGGTGACATAAAGGATAAATATAGCATTAATGGTACTATACTGGAAACTACTGAGGAGGAAAGGGATCTAGGAGTCACTATTTCAGGTGACATAAAGGATAAATATAGCATTAATGGTACTATACTGGAAACTACTGAGGAGGAAAGGGATCTAGGAGTCACTATTTCAGGTGACATAAAGGATAAATATAATATTAATGGCACTATACTGGAGACTACAGAGGAGAGGGATCTAGGAGTGGGTGGTCTTCTGTATACCGGCGGTCGGGCTCCCGGCGCTCAGTATACCGGCGCCGGGAGCCCGACCGCCGGCATACCGACACTTATTTTCCCTTGTGGGGGTCCACGACCCCCATAGAGGGAGAATAAAATAGTGTGGCGCGCGTAGCGCGCCACCGTGCCCGTAGCGTGGCGAGCGCAGCGAGCCCGCAAGGGGCTCATTTGCGCTCGCCACACTGTCGGTCAGCCGGCGGTCGGGCTCCCGGCGCCGGTATGCTGGGCGCCGGGAGCCCGACCGCCGGCCAGCCGTAGTGAACCCCTAGGAGTCACTATCTCAGGTGACATAAAGGATAAATATAGTATTAATGGCACTATACTGGAAACTACTGAGGAGGAGAGGGATCTAGGAGTCACTATCTCAGGTGACATAAAGGATAAATATAGTATTAATGGCACTATACTGGAAACTACTGAGGAGGAGAGGGATCTAGGAGTCACTATCTCAGGTGACATAAAGGATAAATATAGTATTAATGGCACTATACTGGGAACTACTGAGGAGGAAAGGGATCTAGGAGTCACTATCTCAGGTGACATAAAAGATAAATATAGTATTAATGACACTATACTGGGAACTACTGAGGAGGAAAGGGATCTAGGAGTCACTATCTCAGGTGACATAAAGGATAAATATAGCATTAATGGTACTATACTGGAAACTACTGAGGAGGAAAGGGATCTAGGAGTCACTATTTCAGGTGACTAAAGGATAAATATAGTATTAATGGCACTATACTGGAAACTACTGAGGAGGAGAGGGATCTAGGAGTCACTATCTCAGGTGACATAAAGGATAAATATAGTATTAATGGCACTATACTGGGAACTACTGAGGAGGAAAGGGATCTAGGAGTCACTATTTCAGATGACATAAAGGATAAATATAGCATTAATGGTACTATACTGGAAACTACTGAGGAGGAAAGGGATCTAGGAGTCACTATCTCAGGTGACATAAAGGATAAATATAGTATTAATGGCACTATACTGGAAACTACTGAGGAGGAGAGGGATCTAGGAGTCACTATCTCAGGTGACATAAAGGATAAATATAGTATTAATGGCACTATACTGGGAACTACTGAGGAGGAAAGGGATCTAGGAGTCACTATTTCAGATGACATAAAGGATAAATATAGTATTAATGACACTATACTGGGAACTACTGAGGAGGAAAGGGATCTAGGAGTCACTATCTCAGGTGACATAAAGGATAAATATAGTAATAATGTCACTATACTGGAAACTACTGAGGAGGAAAGGGATCTAGGAGTCACTATTTCAGGTGACATAAAGGATAAATATAGTAATAATGGCTCTATACTGGGAACTACTGAGGAGGAAAGGGATCTAGGAGTCACTATCTCAGGTGACATAAAGGATAAATATAGTATTAATGGCACTATACTGGAAACTACTGAGGAGGAAAGGGATCTAGGAGTCACTATTTCAGGTGACATAAAGGATAAATATAGTATAATGGCACTATACTGGAAACTACTGAGGAGGAAAGGGATCTAGGAGTCACTATTCCAGGTGACATAAAGGATAAATATAGTATTAATGGCAATATACTGGGAACTACTGAGGAGGAAAGGGATCTAGGAGTCACTATTTCAGGTGACATAAAGGATAAATATAGCATTAATGGTACTATACTGGAAACTACTGAGGAGGAAAGGGATCTAGGAGTCACTATTTCAGGTGACATAAAGGATAAATATAGCATTAATGGTACTATACTGGAAACTACTGAGGAGGAAAGGGATCTAGGAGTCACTATTTCAGGTGACATAAAGGATAAATATAATATTAATGGCACTATACTGGAGACTACAGAGGAGGAGAGGGATCTAGGAGTCACTATCTCAGGTGACATAAAGGATAAATATAGTAATAATGGCACTATACTGGAAACTACTGAGGAGGAGAGGGATCTAGGAGTCACTATCTCAGGTGACATAAAGGATAAATATAGTATTAATGGCACTATACTGGGAACTACTGAGGAGGAAAGGGATCTAGGAGTCACTATTTCAGATGACATAAAGGATAAATATAGTATTAATGGCACTATACTGGGAACTACTGAGGAGGAAAGGGATCTAGGAGTCACTATTTCAGGTGACATAAAGGATAAATATAGTATAATGGCACTATACTGGAAACTACTGAGGAGGAAAGGGATCTAGGAGTCACTATTTCAGGTGACATAAAGGATAAATATAGTATTAATGGCGCTATACTGGACACTACTGAGGAGGAAAGGGATCTAGGAGTCACTATTTCAAGTGACATAAAGGATAAATATAGTGTTACTGGCACTATACTGGAAACTACTGAGGAGGAAAGGGATCTAGGAGTCACTATTTCAGGTGACATAAAGGATAAATATAGTAATAATGGCTCTATACTGGGAACTACTGAGGAGGAAAGGGATCTAGGAGTCACTATCTCAGGTGACATAAAGGATAAATATAGTATTAATGGCACTATACTTTAAACTACTGAGGAGGAAAGGGATCTAGGAGTCACTATTTCAGGTGACATAAAGGATAAATATAGTATAATGGCACTATACTGGAAACTACTGAGGAGGAAAGGGATCTAGGAGTCACTATTCCAGGTGACATAAAGGATAAATATAGTATTAATGGCAATATACTGGGAACTACTGAGGAGGAAAGGGATCTAGGAGTCACTATCTCAGGTGACATAAAAGATAAATATAGTATTAATGACACTATACTGGGAACTACTGAGGAGGAAAGGGATCTAGGAGTCACTATCTCAGGTGACATAAAGGATAAATATAGCATTAATGGTACTATACTGGAAACTACTGAGGAGGAAAGGGATCTAGGAGTCACTATTTCAGGTGACTAAAGGATAAATATAGTATTAATGGCACTATACTGGAAACTACTGAGGAGGAGAGGGATCTAGGAGTCACTATCTCAGGTGACATAAAGGATAAATATAGTATTAATGGCACTATACTGGGAACTACTGAGGAGGAAAGGGATCTAGGAGTCACTATTTCAGATGACATAAAGGATAAATATAGCATTAATGGTACTATACTGGAAACTACTGAGGAGGAAAGGGATCTAGGAGTCACTATCTCAGGTGACATAAAGGATAAATATAGTATTAATGGCACTATACTGGAAACTACTGAGGAGGAGAGGGATCTAGGAGTCACTATTTCAGGTGACATAAAGGATAAATATAGTATAATGGCACTATACTGGAAACTACTGAGGAGGAAAGGGATCTAGGAGTCACTATTCCAGGTGACATAAAGGATAAATATAGTATTAATGGCAATATACTGGGAACTACTGAGGAGGAAAGGGATCTAGGAGTCACTATTTCAGGTGACATAAAGGATAAATATAGCATTAATGGTACTATACTGGAAACTACTGAGGAGGAAAGGGATCTAGGAGTCACTATTTCAGATGACATAAAGGATAAATATAGTATTAATGACACTATACTGGGAACTACTGAGGAGGAAAGGGATCTAGAAGTCACTATCTCAGGTGACATAAAAGATAAATATAGTATTAATGACACTATACTGGGAACTACAGAGGAGGAGAGGGATCTAGGAGTCACTATCTCAGGTGACATAAAGGATAAATATAGTATCAATGGCACTATACTGGAAACTACTGAGGAGGAAAGGGATCTAGGAGTCACTATTCTCACTATTCCAGGTGACATAAAGGATAAATATAGTATTAATGGCTCTATACTGGAAACTACTGAGGAGGAAAGGGATCTAGGAGTCACTATCTCAGGTGACATAAAGGATAAATATAGTAATAATGGCACTATACTGGAAACTACTGAGGAGGAAAGGGATCTAGGAGTCACTATATCAGGTGACATAAAGGATAAATATAGTATTAATGACACTATACTGGACACTACTGAGGAGGAAAGGGATCTAGGAGTCACTATCTCAGGTGACATAAAGGATAAATATAGTATTAATGGCACTATACTGAGAGCTACTGAGGAGGAAAGGGATCTAGGAGTCACTATTTCAGGTGATATAAAGGATAAATATAGTAATAATGGCACTATACTGGAAACTACTGAGGAGGAAAGGGATCTAGGAGTCACTATCTCAGGTGATATATAGGATAAATATAGTATTAATGGCACTATACTGGAAACTACTGAGGAGGAAAGGGATCTAGGAGTCACCATCTCAGGTGACATAAAGGATAAATATAGTAATAATGTCACTATACAGGGAACTACTGAGGAGGAAAGGGATCTAGCGGTCACTATTTCAGGTGACATAAAGGATAAATATAGTATTAATGGCACTATACTGGGAACTACTGAGGAGGAAAGGGATCTAGGAGTCACTATCTCAGGTGACATAAAGGATAAATATAGTAATAATGGCTCTATACTGGGAACTACTGAGGAGGAAAGGGATCTAGGAGTCACTATCTCAGGTGACATAAAGGATAAATATAGTATTAATGGCACTATACTGGAAACTACTGAGGAGGAAAGGGATCTAGGAGTCACTATTTCAGGTGACATAAAGGATAAATATAGTATAATGGCACTATACTGGAAACTACTGAGGAGGAAAGGGATCTAGGAGTCACTATTTCAGGTGACATAAAGGATAAATATAGCATTAATGGTACTATACTGGAAACTACTGAGGTGGAAAGGGATCTAGGAGTCACTATTTCAGGTGACATAAAGGATAAATATAGCATTAATGGTACTATACTGGAAACTACTGAGGAGGAAAGGGATCTAGGAGTCACTATTTCAGGTGACATAAAGGATAAATATAGTATTAATGGCACTATACTGGAGACTACAGAGGAGGAGAGGGATCTAAGAGTCACTATCTCAGGTGACATAAAGGATAAATATAGTATTAATGGCACTATACTGGAAACTACTGAGGAGGAGAGGGATCTAGGAGTCACTATTTCAGATGACATAAAGGATAAATATAGTATTAATGGCACTATACTGGGAACTACTGAGGAGGAAAGGGATCTAGGAGTCACTATTTCAGGTGACATAAAGGATAAATATAGTATAATGGCACTATACTGGAAAGGGATCTAGGAGTCACTATTTCAGGTGACATAAAGGATAAATATAGTATTAATGGCGCTATACTGGACACTACTGAGGAGGAAAGGGATCTAGGAGTCACTATTTCAGGTGACATAAAGGATAAATATAGTATTAATGGCACTATACTGGGAACTACTGAGGAGGAAAGGGATCTAGGAGTCACTATCTCAGGTGACATAAAGGATAAATATAGTATGAATGGCTCTATACTGGAGACTACTGAGGAGGAAAGGGATCTAGGAGTCACTATTTCAGGTGACATAAAGGATAAATATAGTATTAATGGCACTATACTGGAGACTGCTGAGGAGGAAAGGGATCTAGGAGTCACTATTTCAGGTGACATAAAGGATAAATATAGTAATAATGGCACTATACTGGGAACTACTGAGGAGGAAAGGGATCTAGGAGTCACTATTTCAGGTGACATAAAGGATAAATATAGTATTAATGGCACTATACTGGGAACTACTGAGGAGGAAAGGGATCTAGGAGTCACTATTTCAGGTGACATAAAGGATAAATATAGTATAATGGCACTATACTGGAAACTACTGAGGAGGAAAGGGATCTAGGAGTCACTATTTCAGGTGACATAAAGGATAAATATAGTATTAATGGCACTATACTGGGAACTACTGAGGAGGAAAGGGATCTAGGAGTCACTATTTCAGGTGACATAAAGGATAAATATAGTATTAATGGCACTATACTGGAACTACTGAGGAGGAAAGGGATCTAGGAGTCTATCTCAGGTGACATAAAGGATAAAAATCAGGATCAACTTTATTGGCCAGGTATACTTGCGTATACTGGGAATTTGTGGGAACAGATAAGCAGGTGTGGGGGGGGGGGGGGTTAGTAAAGTCACACAGATAGGAATACCGTAGGAACACAAGTGAGTAACATGTACGTCTAGTCAGTCGATGTTCAGGAGTTCAGCAGGCTGACCGCTTGGGGAAAGAAACTTTTGAGGCTTCTGGTGGACTTGGCGGGGACGGCCCTGTAATGCCTGCCTGAAGGAAGCAGGTTACACATGCTGTGGCCGGGGTGTAGCTGGTCCTTTACTATCTTCGTTGCCCGCTTTTTAGCTCTGGACAGGTACAGGTCCTAGACTGAGGGAAGGTCGGCCCCGATGATCATCTCTGCGGTTCTGACCACCTTTTGGAGCCTGCATTTGTCCCTCGCGCTGGTGGAGCTGTACCATACCAGTATCGAGGAGCACAGTACCGACTCCACAATCGTAGACGAGGAGCAGAATCTTCTGTGGGATAGTGAACTTCTTTAGTTCCCTGAGGAAGAACAACCTCTGCTGCGCTTTACCGGCAGTGGCGTCAGCGTTGGGCCACCATTTAAGGTCCCGGGAGATTGTGGTCCCTAGAAACTTGAAGGAGTCCACTAGCGATACCACACTGTCAGCAATCGTTAGCGGAGGTGCACTAGCTGACTTCTTCCTGACGTCCACTATCATCTCCACAGTTTTGAGGAGGTTGAGCTCAAGGTTATTGTGACTGCACCACTGGAACAACCGGTCTACTTCCCGTCTTTAGGCCGATTCGTCCCCGTCCTTGATGAGGCCGATGGCGGTGGTGTCATCGGCGAACTTGATGATCTTTACTGATTGCGCCTCTGAGGTACAGTCATTTGTGTACAGGGAGAAGAGCAGGGGTGAGAGAACACTGCCGGGTGACTGGAGCTATGAGCCACGGGGTCTGTCCCTCCCACTGCCGGGTGACTGGAGCTATGAGCCACGGGGTCTGTCCCTCCCACTGCCGGGTGACTGGAGCTATGAGCCACGGGGTCTGTCCCTCCCACTGCCGGGTGACTGGAGCTATGAGCCACGGGGTCTGTCCCTCCCACTGCCGGGTGACTGGAGCTATGAGCCACGGGGTCTGTCCCTCCCACTGCCGGGTGACGGGAGCTATGAGCCACGGGGTCTGTCCCTCCCACTGCCGGGTGACTGGAGCTATGAGCCACGGGGTCTGTCCCTCCCACTGCCGGGTGACTGGAGCTATGAGCCACGGGGTCTGTCCCTCCCACTGCCGGGTGACTGGAGCTATGAGCCATGGGGTCTGTCCCTCCCACTGCCGGGTGACTGGAGCTATGAGCCACGGGGTCTGTCCCTCCCACTGCCGGGTGACAGGAGCTATGAGCCACGGGGTCTGTCCCTCCCACTGCCGGGTGACTGGAGCTATGAGCCACGGGGTCTGTCCCTCCCACTGCCGGGTGACTTGAGCTATGAGCCACGGGGTCTGTCCCTCCCACTGCCGGGTGACAGGAGCTATGAGCCACGGGGTCTGTCCCTCCCACTGCCGGGTGACAGGAGCTATGAGCCACGGGGTCTGTCCCTCCCACTGCCGGGTGACAGGAGCTATGAGCCACGGGGTCTGTCCCTCCCACTGCCGGGTGACTGGAGCTATGAGCCACGGGGTCTGTCCCTCCCACTGCCGGGTGACTGGAGCTATGAGCCACAGGGTCTGTCCCTCCCACTGCCGGGTGACTGGAGCTATGAGCCACGAGGTCTGTCCCTCCCACTGCCGGGTGACAGGAGCTATGAGCCACGGGGCCTGTCCCTCCCACTGCCGGGTGACAGGAGCATGAGCCACGGGGTCTGTCCCTCCCACTGCCGGGTGACTGGAGCATGAGCCACGGGGTCTGTCCCTCCCGCTGCCGGGTGACTGGAGCATGAGCCACGGGGTCTGTCCCTCCCACTGCCGGGTGACTGGAGCTATGAGCCATGGGGTCTGTCCCTCCCACTGCCGGGTGACTGGAGCTATGAGCCACGGGGTCTGTCCCTCCCACTGCCGGGTGACAGGAGCTATGAGCCACGGGGCCTGTCCCTCCCACTGCCGGGTGACAGGAGCATGAGCCACGGGGTCTGTCCCTCCCACTGCCGGGTGACTGGAGCTATGAGCCACGGGGTCTGTCCCTCCCACTGCCGGGTGACTGGAGCTATGAGCCATGGGATCCTGCCACTGTAGGGTGATACTGACACCCTGAATGAGAGTGGCAGGTGTGGTATATACAGGCCACCTGACGGGTGTAGTGATATAACTGACGTTGTAACATTATATAGTGATACGGCGGGTGTAGCGGTATAACGAACGGTGTAGCATTATATAGTGATACGGCGGGTGTAGTGATATAACAGATGGTGTAACATTATATAGTGATACGGCGGGTGTAGTGATATAACGGACGTTGTAACATTATATAGTGATACGGCGGGTGTAGTGATATAACGGACGGTGTAACATTAAATAGTAATACGGCGGGTGTAGCGATATAACTGACGTTGTAACATTATATAGTGATGCGGCGGGTGTAGCGGTATAACGGACGGTGTAACATTATATAGTGATACGGCGGGTGTAGTGATATAACGGACGGTGTAACATTATATAGTGATACGACGGGTGTAGCGATATAACGGACGGTGTAACATTATATAGTGATGCGGCGGGTGTAGCGATATAACGGACGGTGTAACATTATATAGTGATACGGCGGGTGTAGCGATATAACGGAATGTGTAACATTATATAGTGAGACGGCGGGTGTAGCGATATAACGGACGGTGTAACATTATATAGTGATACGGCGGGTGTAGCGATATAACGGAATGTGTAACATTATATAGTGAGACGGCGGGTGTAGCGATATAACGGACGGTGTAACATTATATAGTGATACGGCGGGTGTAGCGGTATAACGGACGGTGTAACATTATATAGTGATACGGCGGGTGTAGTGATATAACGGACGCTGTAACATTATATAGTGATACGGCGGGTGTAGTGATATAATAGACGGTGTAACATTATATAGTGATACTGCGCGTGTAGTGATATAACAGACGGTGTAACATTATATAGTTATACGGCGGGTGTAGTGATATAACAGACGGTGTAACATTATATAGTGATACGGCGGGTGTAGTGATATAATAGACGGTGTAACATTATATAGTGATACTGCGGGTGTAGTGATATAGCAGACTGTAACATTATATAGTGATACTGCGGGTGTAGTGATATAACAGACGGTGTAACATTATATAGTTATACGGCGGGTGTAGTGATATAACAGACGGTGTAACATTATATAGTGATACTGCGGGTGTAGTGATATAACAGACGGTGTAACATTATATAGTTATACGGCGGGTGTAGTGATATAATAGACGGTGTAACATTATATAGTGATACTGCAGGTGTAGTGATATAATAGACGGTGTAACATTATATAGTGATGTCACAGACGGTGTAACATTATATAGTGATACGGCGGGTGTAGTGATATAACAGACGGTGTAACATTATATAGTGATACGGCGGGTGTAGTGATATAATAGACGGTGTAACATTATATAGTGATACTGCGGGTGTAGTGATATAACGACGGTGTAACATTATATAGTTATACGGCGGGTGTAGTGATATAACAGACGGTGTAACATTATTTCTCTAACGTCCTAAGTGGATGCTGGGGACTCCGTAAGGACCATGGGGAATAGCGGCTCCGCAGGAGACTGGGCACATCTAAAGAAAGCTTTAGGACTATCTGGTGTGCACTGGCTCCTCCCCCTATGACCCTCCTCCAAGCCTCAGTTAGATCTCTGTGCCCGAACGAGAAGGGTGCACACTAGGGGCTCTCCTGAGCTTCTTAGTGAAAGTTTTAGTTTAGGTTTTTTATTTTCAGTGAGACCTGCTGGCAACAGGCTCACTGCATCGAGGGACTAAGGGGAGAAGAAGCGAACTCACCTGCGTGCAGAGTGGATTGGGCTTCTTAGGCTACTGGACATTAGCTCCAGAGGGACGATCACAGGCCCAGCTTGGATGGGTCCCAGAGCCGCGCCGCCGGCCCCCTTACAGAGCCAGAAGGCAGAAGAGGTCCGGAAAATCGGCGGCAGAAGACGTCCTGTCTTCAACAAGGTAGCGCACAGCACTGCAGCTGTGCGCCATTGCTCTCAGCACACTTCGGTCACTGAGGGTGCAGGGCGCTGGGGGGGGCGCCCTGAGACGCAATAAAAACACCTTGGATGGCAAAAAAATGCATCACATATAGCTCCTGGGCTATATGGATGCATTTAACCCCTGCCAGAATCCATAAAAAAGCAGGAGAAAAGTCAGCGAAAAAGGGGCGGAGCCTATCTCCTCAGCACACTGGCGCCATTTTCCCTCACAGCTCCGTTGGAGGGAAGCTCCCTGTCTCTCCCCTGCAGTCACTACACTACAGAAAGGGTTAAAAAAAAGAGAGGGGGGGCACTAATTAGGCGCAGTATTAACTATACAGCAGCTATAAGGGGAAAAACACTTATATAAGGTTATCCCTGTATATATATATAGCGCTCTGGTTTGTGCTGGCAAACTCTCCCTCTGTCTCCCCAAAGGGCTAGTGGGGTCCTGTCCTCTATCAGAGCATTCCCTGTGTGTGTGCTGTATGTCGGTGCTTTTGTGTCGACATGTATGAGGAGAAAAATGATGTGGAGACGGAGCAGATTGCCTGTAATAGTGATGTCACCCCCTAGGGGGTCGACACCTGAGTGGATGAACTGTTGGAAGGAATTACGTGACAGTGTCAGCTCTATATAAAAAAACAGTGGTTGACATAAGACAGCCGGCTACTCAGCTTGTGCCTGTCCAGACGTCTCATAGGCCGTCAGGGGCTCTAAAGCGCCCGTTACCTCAGATGGCAGATATAGACGTCGACACGGATACTGACTCCAGTGTCGACGGTGAAGAGACGAATGTGACTTCCAGTAGGGCCACACGTTACATGATTGAGGCAATGAAAAATGTTTACACATTTCTGATAATACGAGTACCACCAAAAAAGGGGTATTATGTTCGGTGAGGAAAAACTACCTGTAGTTTTCCTGAATCTGAGAAATTAAATGAGGTGTGTGATGATGCGTGGGTTTCCCCCGATAAAAAAACTGATAATTTCTAAAATGTTATTGGCATTATATCCTTTCCCGCCAGAGGTTAGGGTGCGTTGGGAAACACCCCCTAGGGGGGATAAAGCGCTCACACGCTTGTAAGGGCTCTACCTTCGCCTGAGATGGCCGCCCTTAAGGATCCTGCTGATAGAAAGCAGGAGGGTATCCTAAAAGGTATTTACACACATACTGGTGTTATACTGCGACCAGCAATCGCCTCAGCCTGGATGTGCAGTGCTGGGTTGGCGTGGTCGGATTCCCTGACTGAAAATATTGATACCCTAGATAGGGACAGTATATTATTGCCTATAGAGCATTTAAAAGATGCATTTCTATATATGTGTGATGCACAGCGGGATATTTGCCGACTGGCATCAAGTCTAAGCGCGTTGTCCATTTCTACCAGTAGAGGGTTATGGACACGTCAGTGGTCAGGTGATGCGTATTCCAAACGGCATTTGGAAGTATTGCTTTATTAAGGGAGGAGTTATTTGGGGTCGGTCTTTCAGACCTGGTGGCCACGGCAACAGCTGGGAATTCCACGTTTGTACCCCAGGTCGCCTCTCAACATGAGAAGACGCCGTATTATCAGGCGCAGTCTTTTCGTGGACAAGCGGGCAAAAGGTTCCTCATTTCTGCCCCGTGACAGAGGGAGAGGAAAAAGGCTGCAGAAATCAGCCAGTTCTCAGGAACAGAAACCCTCTCCCGCCTCTGCCAAGCCCTCAGTATACGCTGGGGCTTTACAAGCAGAATCAGGCACGGTGGGGGGCCCGTCTCAATGAATTTCAGCGCGCAGTGGGCTCACTCGCAAGTAGACCCCTGGATCCTTCAGGTGATATCTCAGGGGTACAAATTTTAATTCGAGACGTCTCCCCCTCGCCGTTTCCTAAAGTCGGCTTTACCGATGTCTCCTTCTGACAGGGAGACCGTTTTGGAAGCCATTCACAAGCTGTATTCCCAGCAGGTGATAATCAAGATACCCCTCCTGCAACAGGGAACGGGGTATTATTCCACACTGTTGTGGTACCGAAGCCGGACGGCTCGGTGAGACCGATTCTAAATCTAAAATCTTTGAACACTTACGTACAGAGGTTCAAATTCAAGATTGAGTCACTCAGAGCAGTGATTGCGAACCTGGAAGAAGGGGACTACATGATGTCTCGGGACATCAAGGATGCTTACCTTCATGTCAAAATTTACCCTTCTCACCAAGGGTATCTCAGGTTTATGGTACAGAACTGTCACTATCAGTTCAGACGCTGCCGTATGGATGGTACACGGCACCCCGGGTCTTTACCAAGGTAATGGCCGAAATGATGATATTCCTTCGAAGGAAGTGAATTTTAGTTATCCCTTCCTTGGACAATTCCCTGATAAGGGTAAGATCCAGGGAACAGTTGGAGGTCGGTGTAGCACTATCTCAGGTAGTGTTGCGGCAGCACGATTGGATTCTCAATATTCCAAAATCGCACCTGGTTCCGACGACGTGTCTTCTGTTCCTAGGGATGATCCTGGACACAGTCCAGAAAAAGGTGTTTCTCCCGGAGGAGAAAGCCAGGGAGTTATCCGAGCTAGTCAGGAACCTCCTAAAACCGAGCCAAGTCTCAGTGCATCAATGCACAAGGGTTCTGGGTAAAATGGTGGCTTCCTACGAAGCAATCCCATTCGGCAGATTCCACGCAAGAACTTTCCAGTGGGACCTGCTGGACAAATGGTCCGGATCGCATCTTCAGATGCATCAGCGGATAACCCTGTCACCAAGGACAAGGGTGTCCCTCCTGTGGTGGTTGCAGAGTGCTCATCTTCTAGAGGGCCGCAGATTCGGCATTCAGGACTGGGTCCTGGTGACCACGGATGCCAGCCTGCGAGGCTGGGGAGCAGTCACACAGGGAAGGAATATCCAGGGCTTATGGTCAAGCCTGGAGACATCACTTCACATAAATATCCTGAAGCTAAGGGACATTTACAATGCTCTAAGCTTAGCAAGACCTCTGCTTCAAGGTCAGCCGGTGTTGATCCAGTCGGACAACATCACGGCAGTCACCCACGTAAACAGACAGGGTGGCACAAGAAGCAGGAGGGCAATGGCAGAAGCTGCAAGGATTCTTCGCTGGGCGGAAAATCATGTGATAGCACTGTCAGCAGTATTCATTCCGGGAGTGGACAACTGGGAAGCAGACTTCCTCAGCACGACCTCCACCCGGGAGAGTGGGGACTTCACCCAGAAGTCTTCCACATGATTAAAAACTCGACAGGTATTGCGCCAGGTCAAGAGACCCTCAGGCAATAGCTGTAGACGCTCTGGTAACACCGTGGGTGTACCAGTCAGTGTATGTGTTCCCTCATCTGCCTCTCATACCCAAGGTACTGAGATTGATAAGATGGAGAGGAGTAAGCACTATATTCGTGGCTCCGGATTGGCCAAGAAGGACTTGGTAACCGGAACTTCAAGAGATGCTCACGGAGGATCCGTGGCCTCTACCTCTAAGAAGGGACCTGCTCCAGCAAGGACCCTGTCTGTTCCAAGACTTACCGCGGCTGCGTTTGACGGCATGGCGGTTGAACGCCGGATCCTGAAGGAAAAAAGGCATTCCGGATGAAGTCATCCCTATCCTGATCAAAGCCAGGAAGGATGTAACCGCAAAAAACATTATCACCGCAATTGGCGAAAATATGTTGCGTGGTGCGAGGCCAGTAAGGCCCGACGGAGGAAATTCAACTGGGTCGATTCCTACATTTCCTGCAAACAGGAGTGTCTATGGGCCTGAAATTGGGGTCCATTAAGGTTCAAATTTCGGCCCTGTCAATTTTCTTCCAAAAAGAACTAGCTTCAGTCCCTGAAGTTCAGACGTTTGTAAAAGGGGTACTGCATATACAGCCTCCTTTTGTGCCTCCAGTGGCACTTTGGGATCTCAATGTAGTTTGGGTTCCAAAAGTCACATTGGTTTGAACCACTTAAATCTGTGGAGTTAAAATATCTCACATGGAAAGTGGTCATGCTGTTGGCCCTGGCCTGGGCCAGGCGCGTGTCAGAATTGGCGGCTTTATCCTGAAAAAGCCCTTATCTGATTTTCCATTCGGACAGGGCGGAATTGAGGACTCGTCCTCAGTTTCTCCCCAAGGTGGTTTCAGCGTCTCACCTGAACCAACCTATTGGTGGTACCTGCGGCTACTAGGGACTTGGAGGCCTCCAAGTTGCTAGACGTTGTCAGTGCCCTGAAAATATAGGTTTCCAGGACGGCTGGAGTCAGGAAATCTGACTCGCTGTTTATCCTGTGTGCACCCAACAAGCTGGGTGCTCCTGCTTCTAAGCAGACTATTGCTCGTTGGATTTGTAGTACAATTCAGCTTGCACATTCTGTGGCAGGCCTGCCACAGCCAAAAATCTGTAAATGCCCACTCCACAAGGAAGGTGGGCTCATCTTGGGCGGCTGCCCGAGGGGTCTCGGCTTTACAACTTTGCCGAGCAGCTACTTGGTCAGGAGCAAATACGTTTGTAAAATTCTACAAAATTGATATCCTGGCTGAGGAGGACCGGGAGTTCTCTCATTTGGTGCTGCAGAGTCATCCGCACTCTCCCGCCCGTTTGGGAGCTTTGGTATAATCCCCATGGTCCTTACGGAGTCCCCAGCATCCACTTAGGACGTTAGAGAAAATAAGAATTTACTTACCGATAATTCTATTTCTCATAGTCCGTAGTGGATGCTGGGCGCCCATCCCAAGTGCGGATTGTCTGCAATACTTGTACATAGTTATTGTTACAAAAATCGGGTTATTATTGTTGTGAGCCATCTTTTCAGAGGCTCCTCTGTTATCATGCTGTTAACTGGGTTCAGATCACATGTTGTACGGTGTGATTGGTGTGGCTGGTATGAGTCTTACCCGGGATTCAAAATCCTTCCTTATTGTGTACGCTCGTCCGGGCACAGTATCCTAACTGAGGCTTGGAGGAGGGTCATAGGGGGAGGAGCCAGTGCACACCAGATAGTCCTAAAGCTTTCTTTAGATGTGCCCAGTCTCCTGCGGAGCCGCTATTCCCCATGGTCCTTACGGAGTCCCCAGCATCCACTACGGACTATGAGAAATAGAATTATCGGTAAGTAAATTCTTATTATAGTGATACGGCGGGTGTAGTGATATAATAGACGGTGTAACATTATATAGTGATACTGCGGGTGTAGTGATATAACAGACGGTGTAACATTATATAGTGATACGGTGGGTGTAGTGATATAACAGACGGTGTAACATTATATAGTTATACGGCGGGTGTAGTGATATAACAGACGGTGTAACATTATATAGTTATACGGCGGGTGTAGTGATATAACAGACGGTGTAACATTATATAGTGATACGGCGGGTGTAGTGATATAATAGACGGTGTAACATTATATAGTGATACTGCGGGTGTAGTGATATAACAGACGGTGTAACATTATATAGTGATGCGGCGGGTGTAGCGGTATAACGGACGGTGTAACATTATATAGTGATGCGGCGGGTGTAGTGATATAACGGACGGTGTAACATTATATAGTGATACTGCGGGTGTAGTGATATAACAGACGGTGTAACATTATATAGTGATGCGGCGGGTGTAGTGATATAACGGACGGTGTAACATTATATAGTGATGCGGCGGGTGTAGTGATATAACGTACGGTGTAACATTATATAGTGATGCGGCGGGTGTAGCGGTATAACGGACGGTGTAACATTATATAGTGATGCGGCGGGTGTAGCGGTATAACGGACGGTGTAACATTATATAGTGATGCGGCGGGTGTAGCGATATAACGGACGGTGTAACATTATATAGTGATACTGCGGGTGTAGTGATATAACAGACGGTGTAACATTATATAGTGATACGGCGGGTGTAGTGATATAACAGACGGTGTAACATTATATAGTGATACGGCGGGTGTAGTAATATAATAGACGGTGTACATTATATAGTGATACGGCGGGTGTAGTGATATAATAGACTGTGTAACATTATATAGTGATACGGTGGGTGTAGTGATATAATAGACGGTGTAACATTATATAGTGATACGGCGGGTGTAGTGATATAATAGACGGTGTAACATATAGTGATACTGCGGGTGTAGTGATATAACAGACGGTGTAACATTATATAGTTATACGGCGGGTGTAGTGATATAACAGACGGTGTAACATTATATAGTGATACTGCGGGTGTAGTGATATAACAGACGGTGTAACATTATATAGTGATACGGCGGGTGTAGTGATATAATAGACGGTGTACATTATATAGTAATACGGCTGGTGTAGTGATATCACAGACGGTGTAACATTATATAGTGATGCGGCGGGTGTAGTGATATAATAGACGGTGTAACATTATATAGTGATTCGGCGGGTGTAGCGGTATAATAGACGGTGTAACATTATATAGTGATACGGCGGGTGTAGTGATATAATAGACGGTGTAACATTATATAGTGATGCGGCGGGTGTAGCGATATAACGGACGGTGTAACATTATATAGTGATACTGCGGGTGTAGTGATATAACAGACGGTGTAACATTATATAGTGATACGGCGGGTGTAGTGATATAACAGACGGTGTACATTATATAGTGATACGGTGGGTGTAGTGATATCACAGACGGTGTAACATTATATAGTGATACTGCGGGTGTAGTTATATAACAGACGGTGTAACATTATATAGTGATACTGCGGGTGTAGTGATATAACGGACGGTGTAACATTATATAGTGATACTGCGGGTGTAGTGATATAACGGACGGTGTAACATTATATAGTGATACGGCTGGTGTAGTGATATCACAGACGGTGTAACATTATATAGTGATACGGCGGGAGTAGTGATATAACAGACGGTGTAACATTATATAGTAATACGGCGGGTGTAGTGATATAATGGACGGTGTAACATTATATAGTGATACGGCGGGTGTAGCGGTATAACGGACGGTGTAACATTATATAGTGATACGGCAGGTGTAGTGATATCACAGATGGTGTAACATTATATAGTGATACGGCGGGTGTAGTGATATAACAGACGGTGTACATTATATAGTGATACGGCGGGTGTAGTGATATAATAGACGGTGTAACATTATATAGTGATACGGCGGGTGTAGTGATATCACAGATGGTGTAACATTATATAGTGATACGGCGGGTGTAGTGATATAACAGACGGTGTAACATTATATAGTGATACGGCGGGTGTAGTGATATAATAGACGGTGTAACATTATATAGTGATACGGCGGGTGTAGTGATATAATAGACGGTGTACATTATATAGTGATACGGCGGGTGTAGTGATATCACAGACGGTGTAACATTATATAGTGATGCGGCGGGTGTAGTGATATAATAGACGGTGTAACATTATATAGTGATTCGGCGGGTGTAGCGGTATAATAGACGGTGTAACATTATATAGTGATACGGCGGGTGTAGTGATATAATAGACGGTGTAACATTATATAGTGATGCGGCGGGTGTAGCGATATAACGGACGGTGTAACATTATATAGTGATACGGCGGGTGTAGTGATATAACACGGTGTACATTATATAGTGATACTGCGGGTGTAGTGATATAACAGACGGTGTAACATTATATAGTGATACTGCGGGTGTAGTGATATAACGGACGGTGTAACATTATATAGTGATACGGCTGGTGTAGTGATATCACAGACGGTGTAACATTATATAGTGATACGGCGGGAGTAGTGATATAACAGACGGTGTAACATTATATAGTAATACGGCGGGTGTAGTGATATAATAGACGGTGTAACATTATATAGTGATACGGCGGGTGTAGCGGTATAACGGACGGTGTAACATTATATAGTGATACCGCAGGTGTAGTGATATCACAGATGGTGTAACATTATATAGTGATACGGCGGGTGTAGTGATATAACAGACGGTGTACATTATATAGTGATACGGCGGGTGTAGTGATATAATAGACGGTGTAACATTATATAGTGATACGGCGGGTGTAGTGATATAATAGACGGTGTACATTATATAGTGATACGGCGGGTGTAGTGATATAATAGACGGTGTACATTATATAGTGATACGGCGGGTGTAGTGATATAATAGACGGTGTACATTATATAGTGATACGGCGGGTGTAGTATATAATAGACGGTGTAACATTATATAGTGATACGGCGGGTGTAGTGATATAATAGACGGTGTACATTATATAGTGATACGGCGGGTGTAGTGATATAATAGACGGTGTAACGTTATATAGTGATACGGCGGGTGTAGTGATATAATAGACGGTGTAACATTATATAGTGATACGGCGGGTGTAGTGATATAATAGACGGTGTAACATTATATAGTGATACGGCTGGTGTAGTGATATCACAGACGGTGTAACATTATATAGTAATACGGCGGGTGTAGTGATATAATAGACGGTGTAACATTATATAGTGATACGGCGGGTGTAGCGGTATAACGGACGGTGTAACATTATATAGTGATACGGCGGGTGTAGTGATATAATAGACGGTGTATATTATATAGTGATACGGCGGGTGTAGTGATATAATAGACGGTGTACATTATATAGTGATACGGCGGGTGTAGTGATATAATAGACGGTGTAACATTGTATAGTGATACAGCGGGTGTAGTGATATAATAGACGGTGTAACATTATATAGTGATACTGCGGGTGTAGTGATATAATAGATGGTGTAACATTATATAGTGATACGGCGGGTGTAGTGATATAATAGACGGTGTAACATTATATAGTGATACGGCGGGTGTAGTGATATAATAGACGGTGTAACATTATATAGTGATACGGCGGGTGTAGTGATATAATAGACGGTGTAACATTATATAGTGATACGGCGGGTGTAGTGATATAATAGACGGTGTAACATTATATAGTGATACGGCGGGTGTAGTGATATAATAGACGGTATACATTATATAGTGATACGGCGGGTGTAGTGATATCACAGACGGTGTAACATTATATAGTGATATAACATTGGGTGTAACATTATATAGTGATACGGCGGGTGTAGTGATATAATAGACGGTGTAACATTATATAGTGATACGGCGGGTGTAGTGATATAACAGACGGTGTACATTATATAGTGATACGGCGGGTGTAGTGATATAATAGACGGTGTAACATTATATAGTGATACGGCGGGTGTAGTGATATAATAGACGGTGTACATTATATAGTGATACGGCGGGTGTAGTGATATAATAGACGGTGTAACATTATATAGTGATACGGCTGGTGTAGTGATATAATAGACGGTGTAACATTATATAGTGATACGGCGGGTGTAGTGATATAATAGACGGTGTACATTATATAGTGATACGGCGGGTGTAGTGATATAATAGACGGTGTAACATTATATAGTGATACGGCGGGTGTAGTGATATAATAGACGGTGTACATTATATAGTGATACGGCGGGTGTAGTGATATAATAGACGGTGTATATTATATAGTGATACGGCGGGTGTAGTGATATAATAGACGGTGTACATTATATAGTGATACGGCGGGTGTAGTGATATAATAGACGGTGTAACATTGTATAGTGATACAGCGGGTGTAGTGATATAATAGACGGTGTAACATTATATAGTGATACTGCGGGTGTAGTGATATAATAGACGGTGTAACATTATATAGTGATACGGCGGGTGTAGTGATATAATAGACGGTGTAACATTATATAGTGATACGGCGGGTGTAGTGATATAATAGACGGTGTAACATTATATAGTGATACGGCGGGTGTAGTGATATAATAGACGGTGTAACATTATATAGTGATACGGCGGGTGTAGTGATATAATAGACGGTGTAACATTATATAGTGATATAACATTGGGTGTAACATTATATAGTGATACGGCGGGTGTAGTGATATAATAGACGGTGTAACATTATATAGTGATACGGCAGGTGTAGTGATATAACAGAGGGTGTAACATTATATAGTGATACGGCGGGTGTAGTGATATAACAGAGGGTGTAACATTATATAGTGATACGGCGGGTGTAGTGATATAATAGACGGTGTAACATTATATAGTGATACGGCGGGTGTAGTGATATAACAGACGGTGTACATTATATAGTGATACGGCGGGTGTAGTGATATAATAGACGGTGTAACATTATATAGTGATACGGCGGGTGTAGTGATATAATAGACGGTGTACATTATATAGTGATACGGCGGGTGTAGTGATATAATAGACGGTGTACATTATATAGTGATACGGCGGGTGTAGTGATATAATAGACGGTGTAACATTATATAGTGATACGGCGGGTGTAGTGATATAACAGACGGTGTACATTATATAGTGATACGGTGGGTGTAGTGATATCACAGACGGTGTAACATTATATAGTGATACTGCGGGTGTAGTGATATAACAGACGGTATAACATTATATAGTGATACTGCGGGTGTAGTGATATAACGGACGGTGTAACATTATATAGTGATACGGCGGGTGTAGTGATATCACAGACGGTGTAACATTATATAGTGATATAACATTGGGTGTAACATTATATAGTGATACGGCGGGTGTAGTGATATAATAGACGGTGTAACATTATATAGTGATACGGCAGGTGTAGTGATATAACAGAGGGTGTAACATTATATAGTGATACGGCGGGTGTAGTGATATAACAGAGGGTGTAACATTATATAGTGATACGGCGGGTGTAGTGATATAATAGACGGTGTAACATTATATAGTGATACGGCGGGTGTAGTGATATAATAGATGGTGTAACATTATATAGTGATACTGCGGGTGTAGTGATATAATAGACGGTGTACATTATATAGTGATACGGCGGGTGTAGTGATATAACAGAGGGTGTAACATTATATAGTGATACGGCGGGTGTAGTGATATAACAGACGGTGTAACATTATATAGTGATACGGCAGGTGTAGTGATATAACAGACGGTGTAACATTATATAGTGATACGGCGGGTGTAGTGATATCACAGACGGTGTAACATTATATAGTGATACGGCGGGTTTAGTGATATCACAGACGGTGTAACATTATATAGTGATACGGCAGGTGTAGTGATATAACAGACGGTGTAACATTATATAGTGATACGGCGGGTGTAGTGATATAATAGACGGTGTAACATTATATAGTGATACTGCGGGTGTAGTGATATAACGGATGGTGTACATTATATAGTGATACGGCGGGTGTAGTGATATCACAGACGGTGTAACATTATATAGTGATACTGCGGGTGTAGTGATATAACAGACGGTGTAACATTATATAGTGATACGGCGGGTGTAGTGATATAATAGACGGTGTAACATTATATAGTGATACTGCGGGTGTAGTGATATAACGGACGGTGTACATTATATAGTGATACGGCGGGTGTAGTGATATCACAGACGGTGTAACATTATATAGTGATACTGCGGGTGTAGTGATATAACAGACGGTGTAACATTATATAGTGATACTGCGGGTGTAGTGATATAATAGACGGTGTAACATTATATAGTGATATCACAGACGGTGTAACATTATATAGTGATACTGCGGGCGTAGTGATATAATAGACGGTGTACATTATATAGTGATACGGCGGGTGTAGTGATATAACAGAGGGTGTAACATTATATAGTGATACGGCGGGTGTAGTGATATCACAGACGGTGTAACATTATATAGTGATACGGCGGGTGTAGTGATATAACAGAGGGTGTAACATTATATAGTGATACGGCGGGTGTAGTGATATAACAGACGGTGTAACATTATATAGTGATACGGCGGGTGTAGTGATATAATAGACGTTGTAACATTATATAGTGATACGGCGGGTGTAGTGATATCACAGACGGTGTAACATTATATAGTGATATGGCGGGTGTAGTGATATAATAGACGGTGTAACATTATATAGTGATACGGCGGGTGTAGTGATATAATAGACGGTGTAACATTATATAGTGATATGGCGGGTGTAGTGATATAATAGACGGTGTAACATTATATAGTGATACGGCGGGTGTAGTGATATCACAGACGGTGTAACATTATATAGTGATACGGCTGGAGTATAAAGTGTTGCCTGTCGTTACTCCACATACAGACATCGGCTATACACTGGTTGTAGGAGAGGTGTTGGTGCAGCTGCTGCAGCGCCTCTTTGCAGGTGTCTTGATCCTCCTGACCACTCATGTAGCAGTGCTGGGTAACCATAGAGAGAGAGAGAAGATGAGGACTATGCCCCCACAGCCAGGGAGCAAATGCAGCGTACAGTAATCTGAGCCCCTACATAACCTCACACAACGCTAGCTCATCCAGGCGATGCCTTCCCCGTACATGGTGCCACTGACCTTCTGTAACACTCACATGTGGGGGTGGGTCCGGTGGCAGCGGTCGGGTACACTGGTGGGGGTGGGTCCGGTGACAGCGACCGGTACACTGGTGGGGGTGGGTCCGGTGACAGCGACCGGTACACTGGTGGGGGTGGGTCTGGTGACAGCGGTCGGGTACACTGGTGGGGGTGGGTCCGTTGGCAGCGGTCGGGTACGCTGGTGGGGTGTGTGGCAGCGGTCGGGTACACTGGTGGGGGTGGGTCCGGTGACAGCGACCCGTACACTGGTGGGGTGGGTCCGGTGGCAGCGGCCGGGTACACTGGTGGTGGTGGGTCCGGTGACAGCGACCGGTACACTGGTGGGGGTGGGTCTGGTGACAGCGACCGGTACACTGGTGGGAGTGGGTCCGGTGACAGCGACCGGTACACTGGTGGGGGTGGGTCCGTTGACAGCGACCGGTACACTGGTGGGGGTGGGTCCGTTGGCAGCGGTCGGGTACACTGGTGGCGGTGGGTCCGTTGGCAGCGGTCGGGTACACTGGTGGGGGTGGGTCCGGTGACAGCGACCGGTACACTGGTGGGGGTGGGTCCAGTGACAGCGACCGGTACACTGGTGGGGGTGGGTCCGGTGGCAGCGGTCGGGTGCACTGGTGGGGGTGGGTCCGTTGGCAGCGGTCGGGTACACTGGTGGGGTGTGTGGCAGCGGTCGGGTACACTGGTGGGGGTGGGTCCGGTGACAGCGACCGGTACACTGGTGGGGTGGGTCCGGTGGCAGCGGCCGGGTACACTGGTGGGGGTGGGTCCGGTGACAGCGACCGGTACACTGGTGGGGGTTGGTCTGGTGACAGCGGTCGGGTACACTGGTGGGGGTGGGTCTGGTGACAGCGACCGGTACACTGGTGGGAGTGGGTCCGGTGACAGCGACCGGTACACTGGTGGGGGTGGGTCTGGTGACAGCGACCGGTACACTGGTGGGGGTGGGTCCGTTGACAGCGACCGGTACACTGGTGGGGGTGGGTCTGGTGACAGCGGTTGAGTACACTGGTGGGGGTGGGTCCGTTGGCAGCGGTCGGGTACACTGGTGGGGGTGGGTCCGTTGGCAGCGGTCGGGTACACTGGTGGGGGTGGGTCCGGTGACCGCGATCGGTACACTGGTGGGGGTGGGTCCAGTGACAGCGACCGGTACACTGGTGGGGGTGGGTCCGGTGGCAGCGGTCGGGTGCACTGGTGGGGGTGGGTCCGGTGACAGCGTCCGGTACACTGGTGGGGGTGGGTCCGGTGGCAGCGACCGGTACACTGGTGGGGGTGGGTCCGTTGGCAGCGACCGGTACACTGGTGGGGGTGGGGTGTGTGGCAACGGTCGGGTACACTGGTGGGGGTGGGGTGTGTGGCAGCGGTCGGGTACACTGGTGGGGGTGGGTACGGTAGCAGCGGTCGGGTACACTGGTGGGGGTGGGTCCGGTGGCAGCGACCGGCACACTGGTGGGGTGTGTGGCAGTGGTCAGGTGCACTTGTGGGGTGGGGTGTGTGGCAGTGGTCAGGTACACTGGTGGGGGTGGGTCTGGTGGAAGCGACCGGTACACTGGTGGGGGTGGGTCCTGTGACAGCGACCGGTACACTGGTGGGGGTGGGGTGTGTGGCAGCGGTCGGGTACACTGGTGGGGGTGGGATGGGTGGCAGCGGTCGGGACACTGGTGGGGGTGGGGGGTGTAGCAGCGGTCGGGTACACTGGTGGGGGTGGGATGTGTGGCAGCGGTCGGGTACACTGGTGGGGGTGGGGGGTGTAGCAGCGGTCGGGTACACTGGTGTTGGGGGTGTGGGGGTGGCAGCGGTCGGTTACACTGGTGGGGGTGGGGGGTGTAGCAGCGGTCGGGTACACTGGTGGGGGTGGGTCCGGTGGCAGCTATCGGGAACACTGGTTGAGGTGGGTCCGGTGGCAGCGATCGGGTACACTGGTGGGGGTGGGGGGGTGGCAGCGGTCGGGTACACTGGTGGGGGTGGGGGGGGTGGCAGCGGTCGGGTACACTGGTGGGGGTGGGGGGTGTGGCAGCGGTCGGGTACACTGGTGGGGGTGGGGGTGTGGCAGCGGTCGGGTACACTGGTGGGGGTGGGGGGGGTGGCAGCGGTCGGGTACACTGGTGGGGGTGGGGGGGGTGGCAGCGGTCGGGTACACTGGTGGGGGTGGGATGTGTGGCAGCGGTCGGGTACACTGGTGGGGGTGGGGGGTGTAGCAGCGGTCGGGTACACTGGTGGGGGTGGGATGGGTGGCAGCGGTCGGGACACTGGTGGGGGGTGTAGCAGCGGTCGGGTACACTGGTGGGGGTGGGATGTGTGGCAGCGGTCGGGTACACTGGTGGGGGTGGGGGGTGTAGCAGCGGTCGGGTACACTGGTGTTGGGGGTGTGGGGGTGGCAGCGGTCGGGTACACTGGTGTTGGGGGTGTGGGGGTGGCAGCGGTCGGTTACACTGGTGGGGGTGGGGGGTGTAGCAGCGGTCGGGTACACTGGTGGGGGTGGGTCCGGTGGCAGCTATCGGGAACACTGGTTGAGGTGGGTCCGGTGGCAGCGATCGGGTACACTGGTGGGGGTGGGGGGGTGGCAGCGGTCGGGTACACTGGTGGGGGTGGGGGGGGTGGCAGCGGTCGGGTACACTGGTGGGGGTGGGGGGTGTGGCAGCGGTCGGGTACACTGGTGGGGGTGGGGGTGTAGCAGCGGTCGGGTACACTGGTGGGGGTGGGGGGGGTGGCAGCGGTCGGGTACACTGGTGGGGGTGGGGGGGGTGGCAGCGGTCGGGTACACTGGTGGGGGTGGGATGTGTGGCAGCGGTCGGGTACACTGGTGGGGGTGGGGGGTGTAGCAGCGGTCGGGTACACTGGTGGGGGAGGTGGCAGCGGTTGGGTACACTGGTGGGGGTGGGGGGTGTAGCAGCGGTCGGGTACACTGGTGGGGGTGGGTCTGGTGGCAGCTATCGGGAACACTGGTGGATGTTTGTCCGGTGGCAGCGGTCAGGTACACTGGTGGGGGTGGGGGGTGTAGCAGCGGTCGGGTACACTGGTGGGGGTGGGGGGGTGGCAGCGGTCGGGTACACTGGTGGGGGTGGGGGGTGTAGCAGCGGTCGGGTACACTGGTGGGGGTGGGGGTGTGTGGCAGCTATCGGGAACATTGGTGGGGGTGGGGGGTGTAGCAGCGGTCGGGTACACTGGGGAAGGTGGGGGGGTGGCAACAGTCTGGTACACTGGTGGGGGTGGGGGGTGTAGCAGCGGTCGGATACACTGGTGGGAGTGGGGGGGTGGCAGCGGTCGGGTACACTGGTGGGGGTGGGGGGTGTAGCAGCGGTCGGGTACACTGGTGGGGGCGGGGTGTGTGGCAGCTATCGGGAACATTGGTGGGGGTGGGGGGTGTAGCAGCGGTCGGGTACACTGGTGGGGGTGGGTCCGGTGGCAGCTATCGGGAACACTGGTGGAGGTGGGTCCGGTGGCAGCGGACGGGTACACTGGTGAGGGTGGGGGGGGGGGGGGTTGCAGCGGTTGGGTACACTGGTGAGGGTGGGGGGGGGGGGGTGGCAGCGGTTGGGTACACTGGTGGGGGGGGTGGCAGCGGTTGGGTACACTGGTGGGGGTGGCAGCGGTCGGGTACACTGGTGGAGGTGGGTGCGGTGGCAGCGGTCGGGTACATTGGTGGGGGGGGGGTGGCAGCGGTCGGGTACACTGGTGGGGGTGGGTCCGGTGGCAGCGGTCGGGTACACTGGTGGTGGGGGGGTGGCAGTGGTCGGGTACACTGGTGGTGGGGGGGGGTGGCAGCGGTTGGGTACACTGGTGGGGGTGGGGGGGGGGGGGTGGCAGCGGCTGGGTACACTGGGGGGGGTGGCAGCGGTTGGGTACACTGGTGGAGGTGGGTCCGGTGGCAGCAGTCGGGTACATTGGTGGGGGGGGGGGGGTGGCAGCGGTCGGGTACACTGGTGGGGGTGGGTCCGGTGGCAGCGGTCGGGTACACTGGTGGTGGGGGGGGGGTGGCAGTGGTCGGGTACACTGGTGGAGGTGGGTCCGGTGGCAGCGGTCGGGTACACTGGTGGGGGTGGGGGGTGTGGCAGCGGTCGGGTACATTGGTGGGGGGGGGGGGTGGCAGCGGTCGGGTACACTGGTGGGGGGGGCAGCGGTCGGGTGCACTGGTGGGGGTGGGGTGACAGCGACCGGTACACTGGTGGGGGTGGGTCGGACAGTTGATACGATTTATATTAGAAATGACAATATATCCCGTGCTCTCCATGTAACCCCTCACTGTGACTCTCCCACAGGACATCCGGAATACTGTGGGGAACATCCCTATGGAGTGGTACAAAGATTTCCCTCACATCGGCTATGACCTGGATGGGAAGAAGATCTTTAAGCCCCTGAGGAACAAGGACCAGCTGGAGGAATTTCTGGACAAAATGGAGAATCCGGATTACTGGTGAGCTCAACCAC
Source organism: Pseudophryne corroboree (assembly GCF_028390025.1). Taxonomy (NCBI): domain Eukaryota; kingdom Metazoa; phylum Chordata; class Amphibia; order Anura; family Myobatrachidae; genus Pseudophryne; species Pseudophryne corroboree. The sequence goes on from NC_086448.1 coordinate 5,917,441, forward strand.
CCCACCTTACCCGGTGACCTGCCCCACTGTGACGGCCCTCGTACCCTCCGCCCCCTGTCACGTACTGGCTCCCGACGCTGTGTCAGTAACGTTCTCCCCACCCTCAGGCGGACCGTACATGACAAGAAGACCGGCCAGGACATAAAGCTGACGGATGACCAGGTGGATCTCGTTGAGCGACTGCAACGAGGACAGTTTGGAGACGTGAACTTTGACCCTTACCAGGTACGTACTAGGGTGTGTATACCTGGGGGTAACAGAGGGGCTGAGTGGTAATGTCTCCTAGTCTGCAGGTAAGTGCTCCCCATATAATAATAGCGGTCACATCCTGCAGGTTATAGCAATCTCAGTTCAGGGTATGAATCTCCCGGTCCGCGGCCTCCTCACATTCATCTCATCTCTTCCGTTTCTTTCAGCCGTCGGTGGATTTCTTCACCCATGAGACCATGATCCACCCGGTGACTAATCGACCAGCTGACAAACGGAGCTTCATCCCGTCCCTTGTCGAGAAGGAGAAGGTGACTGGCGCCTGGCGTCTTCTGCTGCAGTCTGTGTGCCGAGGCCGTCTCTGGGTACCTCGCTGACTCTCGCTCTCCATTGTCTTCCATCCTCAGGTTTCTAAGTTGGTTCACGCGATAAAGATGGGCTGGATTCGTCCCCGTAAGCCTCGAGAGGATGCCCCCAGTTACTATGATCTGTGGGCTCAGGAAGACCCTAATGCCATCCTGGGGAGGCACAAAATGCACGTTCCTGCCCCCAAACTCCCCCTTCCTGGGCACGAGCAGTCGTACAACCCCCCTCCGGAATACCTGCAGAGCGAGGAGGAGGTCAGTCCTGCAGCAGCTTTGCTCCTGGGTGCACGTGTGCGGTATACCCTGGCTGCGCGTGCTGCGTTACTCCCCTCTCTCCTGTCTCCCGCTGTAGAGATTGGCCTGGGAGCAGCTGGATCCTGAGGACAGAAAGTTACCCTTCCTGCCCAAGCAATATGGCTGCCTGCGCGCAGTTCCCGCGTATTCTCGCTTCATACATGAACGATTTGAGCGCTGTCTGGACCTTTACCTGTGTCCTCGGCAGAGGAAGATGAGGGTAGGTGGACACAGACTGGCACTGCCAGGCCTGCAGCGTGACCTGTAATAATGTCCTTCCTCTCATCACCAGGTAAATGTGGATCCTGAGGACCTGATCCCCAAACTGCCCAAACCCCGAAACCTGCAGCCGTTCCCGACCACACAGTCTATGGTAGGTTTCCTGCCCGCGGCCTGGTGCTCAGCGCTGTGCCGACTCCACACATCCGTCCTCCAGCGGCACTGCGCTATCTGCCCCTGTACCACTGTATGGTGCCTCCTCCCCTTATCTGTACCGCTGTATGGTGCCTCCTCCCCTTATCTATACCGCTGTATGGTGCCTCCTCCCCTTATCTATACCGCTGTATGGTGCCTCCTCCCCTTATCTATACCGCTGTATGGTGCCTCCTCCCCTTATCTATACTGCTGTATGGTGCCTCCTCCCCTTATCTATACCGCTGTATGGTGCCTCCTCCCCTTATCTATACCACTGTATGGTGCCTCCTCCCCTTATCTATACTGCTGTATGGTGCCTCCTCCCCTTACCTATACTGCTGTATGGTGCCTCCTCCCCTTACCTATACTGCTGTATGGTGCCTCCTCCCCTCATTTATACCGCTGTATGGTGCCTCCTCCCCTTATCTATACTGCTGTATGGTGCCTCCTCCCCTTATCTATACCACTGTATGGTGCCTCCTCCCCTTATCTATACCGCTGTATGGTGCCTCCTCCCCTTATCTATACTGCTGTATGGTGCCTCCTCCCCTTATCTATACCGCTGTATGGTGCCTCCTCCCCTTATCTATACCACTGTATGGTGCCTCCTCCCCTTATCTATACTGCTGTATGGTGCCTCCTCCCCTTACCTATACTGCTGTATGGTGCCTCCTCCCCTTACCTATACTGCTGTATGGTGCCTCCTCCCCTCATTTATACCGCTGTATGGTGCCTCCTCCCCTTATCTATACTGCTGTATGGTGCCTCCTCCCCTTATCTATACCACTGTATGGTGCCTCCTCCCCTTATCTATACTGCTGTGTGGTGCCTCCTCCCCTTATCTATACCGCTGTATGGTGCCTCCTCCCCTTATCTATACCGCTGTGTGGTGCCTCCTCCCCTTATCTATACTGCTGTATGGTGCCTCCTCCCCTTATCTATACCGCTGTATGGTGCCTCATCCCCTTATCTATACTGCTGTATGCTGCCTCCTCCCCTTATCTATACCGCTGTATGGTGCCTTCTCCCCTTATCTATACCGCTGTATGGTGCCTCCTCCCCTCATCTATACTGCTGTATGGTGCCGCCTCCCCTTATCTATACCGCTGTATGGCGCCTCCTCCCCTTATCTATACCGCTGTATGGTGCCTCCTCCCCTTATCTATACTGCTGTATGGTGCCTCCTCCCCTTATCTATACCGCTGTATGGTGCCTCCTCCCCTTATCTATACCACTGTATGGTGCCTCCTCCCCTTATCTATACTGCTGTATGGTGCCTCCTCCCCTTACCTATACTGCTGTATGGTGCCTCCTCCCCTTACCTATACTGCTGTATGGTGCCTCCTCCCCTCATTTATACCGCTGTATGGTGCCTCATCCCCTTATCTATACCGCTGTATGGTGCCTCCTCCCCTTATCTATACTGCTGTATGGTGCCTCCTCCCCTTATCTATACCACTGTATGGTGCCTCCTCCCCTTATCTATACCACTGTATGGTGCCTCCTCCCCTTATCTATACCACTGTATGGTGCCTCCTCCCCTTATCTATACCGCTGTATGGTGCCTCCTCCCCTTATCTATACCGCTGTATGGTGCCTCCTCCCCTTATCTATACCGCTGTATGGTGCCTCCTCCCCTTATCTATACTGCTGTATGGTGCCTCCTCCCCTTATCTATACTGCTGTATGGTGCCTCCTCCCCTTATCTATACTGCTGTATGGTGCCTCCTCCCCTTATCTATACCGCTGTATGGTGCCTCCTCCCCTTATCTATACTGCTGTGTGGTGCCTCCTCCCCTTATCTATACCGCTGTATGGTGCCTCCTCCCCTTATCTATACCGCTGTGTGGTGCCTCCTCCCCTTATCTATACTGCTGTGTGGTGCCTCCTCCCCTTATCTATACCGCTGTATGGTGCCTCCTCCCCTTATCTATACCGCTGTGTGGTGCCTCCTCCCCTTATCTATACTGCTGTATGGTGCCTCCTCCCCTTATCTATACCGCTGTATGGTGCCTCCTCCCCTTATCTATACCGCTGTATGGTGCCTCCTCCCCTTATCTATACCTCTGTATGGCGCCTCCTCCCCTTATCTATACCGCTGTATGGTGCCTCCTCCCCTTATCTATACCGCTGTATGGTGCCTCCTCCCCTTATCTATACCGCTGTATGGTGCCTCCTCCCCTTATCTATACCGCTGTATGGTGCCTCCTCCCCTTATCTATACTGCTGTATGGTGCCTCCTCCCCTTATCTATACCGCTGTATGGTGCCTTCTCCCCTTATCTATACCGCTGTATGGTGCCTTCTCCCCTTATCTATACCGCTGTATGGTGCCTCCTCCCCTCATCTATACTGCTGTATGGTGCCGCCTCCCCTTATCTATACCGCTGTATGGTGCCTCCTCCCCTTATCTATACCGCTGTATGGTGCCTCCTCCCCTTATCTATACTGCTGTATGGTGCCTCCTCCCCTTATCTATACCGCTGTATGGTGCCTCCTCCCCTTATCTATACTGCTGTATGGTGCCTCCTCCCCTTATCTATACCGCTGTATGGTGCCTCCTCCCCTTATCTATACCACTGTATGGTGCCTCCTCCCCTTATCTATACTGCTGTATGGTGCCTCCTCCCCTTATCTATACTGCTGTATGGTGCCTCCTCCCCTTATCTATACTGCTGTATGGTGCCTCCTCCCCTTATCTATACCACTGTATGGTGCCTCCCCCCTTATCTATGGTGCCTCGCGCAGTGTCTCCTCCCCTTATGTATGATGCTGTATGGTGCCTCACACTGTGCTTTCTCCGTATATGTAAACTGCTATCATGCCTCGTGCTGTGCCTCCTCCGTATATCTATACTGCTGTATGATGCACCACACTGTACCTCCTCCCCCTATCTATAGCGCACTCTTAATGCCTCGCACTGTACCTCCTCCCCTTATCTATAATGCATTGTAATGCCTCGCGCTGTCCCACCTTCCTCTATCTATACCGCTGTATGGTGCCTCACGCAGTCCCTCCTCCCTCTATCCCACTGTATGGTGCCTCACGCATGCCCCCCTCCCCTTAACTATACCGCTGTATGGTGCCTCCTCCCCTATCTATGCCGCTGTATGATGCCTTACGCAGTGCCATTTTCCTCTTATCTATGCCGCTGCTTGGTGCCTTGTGCAGTGCCTCCTTCCTCTATACCGCTGTTTGGTGCCTTGTGCAGTGCCTCCTTTCTCTATACCGCTGTATGCTGCCTTGCGCAGTGCCTCCTCCCTCTGTATTGCTGTATGGTACCTTGCGCATTGCCTCCTCCCTCTATCCCACTGTATGGTGCCTCGTGCAGTGCCTCCTCCCCTATCTATGCTGCTGTTTGATGCCTCACGCAGTGCCTCCTCCACTTATTTACACCACTGGTGCCTCATGCAGTTCCTCCTCCCTCGAGTCTAGATGTACCACCTCCTCTTATCTATACTCCTGTATAGTGCCTCGCGCAGTGCCTCCTCCCCTTATCTACACTACTGTATGGTACCACCCCCTTTATCTATACCACTGTTTGGTGCCTCCTTCCCTTATCTGTACTGCTGTGTGGTGCCTCGTGCAGTGACTACTCCCCTTATCTTTACTACTGTATTATGCCTCACACAGTGCCTCCTCCCCTTAACTATACCACTGTATGGTGCCTCCTCCCCTATCTATACCGCTGTATGGTGCCTCCTCTCCTTATCTATACTGCTGTATGGTGCCGCCTCCTCCCCTTATCTTTACTGCTGTATGGTGCCTCCTCCCCTTATCTATACTGCTGTATGGTGCCTCCTACCCTTATCTATACTGCTGTATGGTGCCTCCTCTCCTTATCTATACTGCTGTATGATGCCTTGTGCAGTGCCTCCTTCCTCTATACAGCTGTATGGTGCCTTGCGCATTGCCTCCTCCCTCTATCCCACTGTATTATGCCTCGTGCAGTGCCTCCTACCCTTATCTATACCACTGTGAGGTGCCTCGTGCAGTGCCTCCTCCCCTTATCTGTACTACTGTATTATGCCTCACGCAGTGCCTCCTCCCCTTATCTGTACTACTGTATTATGCCTTGCGCAGTACCTCTCCCTTTACTTATACCGCTGTATGGTGCCTCACACTGTGCCTCCTCCCCTTATCTGTACTGCGGTCTCATGCCTCGCGCTGTGCCTTCTTCCCTTATCTAAACCGCTGTATGATGCTTCATGCTGTGCCTCCTCCCTGTATCTAAACTGATGTTTGATGCCTCGCGCAGTGCCTCCTCCTTTTATCTGTATCGCTGGATGACTTATACAGTGCCTCCTCCCCTTATCTTTATCGTTTATGATGCCTTGCGCTGTGCCTCCTCCCCTGATCTAAACCGCTGTATGATGTCTAGTGCAGTGTACAGCTGTATGATGCCTCGCACAGTGCCTCCTCCCCTTATCTGTACTGCTGTATGATGCCTTGCGTTGTGCCTCCTCCATATATCTATACTGCTTTATGATGCCTCACACTGTACCTCCTTCCTATATCTATCCTGCTGTACGATGCACCACGCTGTACCTCCTCTCCTTATATATAACGCACTCTAATGCCTCGTGCTGTTCCTCCTCCCCATTTATACACCCCTCTGATGCCTCACACTGTGCCTCCTAAAAGGTATCTCACAGATCCTGGTTTCTCCTGCAGGTGTTTCGTGGACACACGGACCTTGTGCGCTGTATCAGCGTCTCGCCCAGCGGACAGTGGATCGTCTCAGGTAACAGCCCCAAATAATTTCTTGTTTAAAGGGGAAAAGCATCTTGTGTACAAGTGAACCTCATTGTGGCTGCGGTATGGCGGTGCCAGGGTTGCGGTGTGGCTATAGCGTGGCTTCGGTATGACAGTGCCGTGGCTGCAGTATGGCGGTGCCGGGGTTGCGGTGTGGCTATGGTGTAGCTTCGGTATGACAGTGGCGTGGCTGCGGTATGACGGTGCCGGGGTTGCGGTGTGGCTATGGCGTGGCTTCGGTGTGACAGTGGGGTGGCTGCGGTATGGCGGTGCCGGGGTTGCGGTGTGGCTATGGCGTGGTTGCGGTATGACAGTGCCGTGGCTGCGTTATGGCGGTGCCGGGGTTGCGGCGTGGCTTCGGTATGACAGTGCCGTGGCTGCGGTATGGCGGTTGCGGGGTGGCTATGGCGTGGCTTCGGTATGACAGTGCCGTGGCTGCGGTGTGGCTATGGCGTGGTTGCGGTATGACAGTGCCGTGGCTGCGGTATGGCGGTACCGGGGTTGCGGCGTGGCTTTGGCGTGGCTTCGGTATGACAGTGCCATGGCTGCGGTTGCGGGGTGGCTATGGAGTGGCTTCGGTATGACAGTGCCGTGGCTGCGGTATGGCGGTGCCGGGGTTGTGGTGTGGCTATGGCGTGGCTGCGGTATGGCGGTGCCGGGGTTGCGGTGTGGCTATGGCGTGGTTGCGGTATGACAGTGCCGGGGTTGTGGTGTGGCTATGGCGTGGCTGCGGTATGGCGGTGCCGGGGTTGCGTTGTGGCTATGGCGTGGCTGCGGTATGGCGGTGCCGGGGTTGCGTTGTGGCTATGCCGTGGCTGCGGTATGGCGGTGCCGGGGTTGCGTTTTGGCTATGACGTGACACTCTCTCTCCCGCCAGGGTCTGATGACTGTACGGTGAGGTTCTGGGAAGTCTGTTCCGGTCGCTGTATGAAATCGCTGTCTCTGGACGGGGCCATTAAGAGCGTGAGCTGGAACCCGAACCCAGCTCTGGTCCTGGTGGCCGCGTGCGTGTGAGTAATCTGCCGCTGTGACAGTGATCTGGCCTCCCCGTGTTCCTGTCACGCTATGTACACGATCATGTATGACCACTTACACGGATTGTCACCCGCAGGGAGCGCTCAGTCATCATATTTAACCCAGGACTTGGAGACCGTCATCTATGCAGCACCACCGATCAGCATGTGGCGGCGTACCAGGCTCCGGAGGAGGAGAGGAAGCAGCCGGTGACCTGGCAGGCCGCAGAGGGAGCAGAGTACGACCAGGGGCAGCGGCTCCGCATACAACACGAAAAGGTAAGTGTCCGTATTCTGCCCCCTGCCAGTGCCTACTTACCTCTTCACCCTCCCCTACCCCCACTACTCTGTACCAACACCCGCTTCACTCCACCTGCATCGCCCCCACTACTCTGTACCAACACCCGCTTCACTCCACCTGCATCCCCCCCACTACTCTGTACCAACACCTACTTCACTCCACCTGTGTCCCCCGACTACTGTGTACCAACACCCGCTTCACTCCACCTGCATCCCCCCCACTACTCTGTACCAACACCAGCTTCACTCCACCTACACCCCCCACTACTCTGTACCAACACCCGCTTCACTCCACCTGTGTCCCCCGACTACTCTGTACCAACACCCGCTTCACTCCACCTGCATCCCCCACTACTGTGTACCAACACCCGCTTCACTCCACCTGCATCCCCCCCACTACTCTGTACCAACACCCGCTTCACTCCACTTGCATCCCCCCCACTACTCTGTACCAACACCTGCTTCACTCCACCTACACCCCCGACTACTCTGTACCAACACCCGCTTCACTCCACCTGCATCCCCCCCACTACTCTGTACCAACACCTGCTTCACTCCACCTTACACCCCCCACTACTCTGTACCAACACCTGCTTCACTCCACCTACACCCCCGACTACTCTGTACCAACACCCGCTTCACTCCACCTGCATCCCCCCCACTACTCTGTACCAACACCTGCTTCACTCCACCTGCATCCCCCACTACTCTGTACCAACACCTGCTTCACTCCACCTGCATCCCCCACTACTCTGTACCAACACCCGCTTCACTCCACCTGCACCCCCCACTACTCTGTACCAACACCCGCTTCACTCCACCTGCATCCCCCCCACTACTCTGTACCAACACCCGCTTCACTCCACCTACACCCCCGACTACTGTGTACCAACACCCGCTTCACTCCACCTACACCCCCCACTACTCTGTACCAACACCCGTTTCACTCCACCTGCACCCCCCACTACTCTGTACCAACACCCGCTTCACTCCACCTGCATCCCCCCCACTACTCTGTACCAACACCCGCTTCACTCCACCTACACCCCCGACTACTGTGTACCAACACCCGCTTCACTCCACCTGTGTCCCCCCCACTACTCTGTACCAACACCCGCTTCACTCCACCTGCACCCCCCACTACTCTGTACCAACACCCGCTTCACTCCACCTGCATCCCCCCCACTACTCTGTACCAACACCCGCTTCACTCCACCTGTGTCCCCCCCACTACTCTGTACCAACACCCGCTTCACTCCACCTGCACCCCCCACTACTCTGTACCAACACCCGCTTCACTCCACCTGCACCCCCCACTACTCTGTACCAACACCCGCTTCACTCCACCTGCATCCCCCCCACTACTCTGTACCAACACCCGCTTCACTCCACCTGCATCCCCCCCACTACTCTGTACCAACACCCGCTTCACTCCACCTGCATCCCCCCCACTACTCTGTACCAACACCCGCTTCACTCCACCTGCATCCCCCCCACTACTCTGTACCAACACCCGCTTCACTCCACCTGCATCCCCCCCACTACTCTGTGCCAACACCTGCTTCACTTCACCTGCATCCCCCCCCACTACTCTGTACCAACACCTACTTCACTCCACCTGTGTCCCCCGACTACTGTGTACCAACACCCGCTTTACTCCACCTGCAACCCCCCCTCACTACTCTGTACCAACACCCGCTTCACTCCACCTACACCCCCCACTACTCTGTACCAACACCTGCTTCACTCCACCTACACCCCCCACTACTCTAAACCAACACCCGCTTCACTCCACCTACACCCCCCACTACTCTGTACCAACACCTGCTTCACTCCACCTACACCCCCCACTACTCTAAACCAACACCCGCTTCACTCCACCTACACCCCCGACTACTCTCTACCAACACCCGATTCACTCCACCTGCCTCCCCCCCATTACTCTCTACCAACACCCGCTTCACTCCACCTACACCCCCCCACTACACTGTAACAACACCTGCTTCACTCCACCTGCACCCTCCCACTACTCTCTACCATCACCCGCTTCACTCCACCTACACCCCCCACTACTCTCTACCAACACCCGCTTCACTCCACCTGCCTCCCTCCCGCCCCCATTACTCTCTACCAACACCCGCTTCACTCCACCTACACCCCCCCACTACACTGTAACAACACCTGCTTCACTCCACCTGCACCCCCCCCCCCACTACACTGTAACAACACCTGCTTCACTCCACCTGCACCACCCACTACTCTCTACCATCACCCGCTTCATTCCACCTACACCCCCCACTACTCTACCAACACCCGCTTTACTCCACCTGCGCCCCCCACTACTCTCTACCAACACCTGCTTCACTCCACCTTCACCCCCCCCCCCCACTACTCTCTACCATCACCTGCTTCACTCCACCTACACCCCCCACTACACTGTACCAACACCTGCTTCACTCCACCTGCACCCCCCCCCCACTACTCTCTACCAACACCTGCTTCACTCCACCTGCACACACCACACACCCCCACTACTCTCTACCATCACCCGCTTCACTCCACCTGCAACCCCCCCACTACTCTCTACCATCACCTGCTTCACTCCACCTACACCCCCCACTACACTGTACCAACACCTGCTTCACTCCACCTGCACACACCCCCCACTACTCTCTACCAACACCTGCTTCACTCCACCTGCCCCCCCCCACTACTCTCTACCATCATCCGCTTCACTCCACCTACACCCCCACTACTCTCTACCATCACCCGCTTCACTCCATCTGCAATCCCCCCACTACTCTCTACCATCACCCGCTTCACTCCACCTACACCCCCCACTACTCTGTACCAACACCCGCTTCACTCCACCTGCATCTTGCACTACTCTGTACCAACACCCGCTTCACTCCACCTGCATCTTGCACTACTCTGTACCAACACCCGCTTCACTCCACCTGCACCCCCCCCCCCCCCACTACGCTCTACCATCACCCGCTTCACTCCACCTGCAAAATCCCCCCACTACTCTCTACCAACACCCACATCACTCCACCTGCATCCTCCCACTACTCTCTACCATCACCCACATCACTCCACCTGCACCCCCCACTACTCTCTACCATCACCCGCTTCACTCCACCTACACCCCCACTACACTGTACCAACACCTGCTTCACTCCATCTACACCCCCCACTACCAACACCCGCTTCACTCCACCTACATCCCCCACTACACTCTACCAACACTCGCTTCACTCCACCTGCACCCCCCACTACTCTCTACCAACACCCGCTTCACTCCACCTGCACCCCCCACTACTCTCTACCAACACCCGCTTCACTCCACCTACATCCCCCACTACTCTCTACCAACACCTGCTTCACTCCATCTACACCCCCCACTACCAACACCCGCTTCACTCCACCTGCACCCCCCACTACTCTGTGCCAACACCTGATTCACTCAATGCATCCTCCCCCCCCCCCCACTACTCTGTACCAACACCCGCTTCACTCCACCTGCATCCCCCCCCCACTACTCTGTACCAACACCCGCTTCACTCCACCTGCATCCTCCCCCCCCACTACTCTGTACCAACACCTGCTTCACTCCACCTACACCTGCTTCACTCCACCTACACCCCCCACTACTCTGTACCAACACCTGCTTCACTCCACTTACACCCCCCACTACTCTACCAACACCCGCTTCACTCCACCTGTGCCCCCCCACTATTCTACCATTACCTGGTTCACTCCACCTGCACCCCCCCACTACTCTGTACCAACACCTGCTTCACTCCACCTACACCCCCCACTACACTGTGCCAACACCTGATTCACTCCACCTACACCCCCCACTACTCTCTACCATCACCCGCTTCACTCCACCTGCAAACCCCCCCCCAACTACTCTATACCAACACCCGCTTCACTCCACCTACACTCCCCACTACTCTGTACCAACACCTGATTCACTCCACCTACACCCCCCACTACTCTGTAGCAACACCCGCTTCACTCCACCTACACCCCCCCCCCATTACTCTGTACCAACACCTGATTCACTCCTACATCCCCCACCACCCTCTACCATCACCCGCTTCACTCCACCTGCATCTCGCACTACTCTGTACCAACACCTGCTTCACTCCACTTACACCCCCCACTACACTCTACCAACACTCGCTTCACTCCACCTGCGCCCCCCCCACTATTCTACCAACACCTTGTTCACTCCACCTGCACCCCACCACTTCTCTGTACCAACACCTGCTTCACTCTACCTACACCCCCCCACTGCTCTCTACCATCACCCACTTCACTCCACCTGCAACCCCCCACCCCCACTACTCTGCACCAACACCCGCTTCACTCCACCTACACCCCTAACTACTCTGTACCAACACCTGATTCCCTCCACCTGCACCCCCCACTACTCTCTACCATCACCCACTTCACTCCACCTGCACCCCCCACTACTCTCTACCATCACCCGCTTCACTCCACCTGCAACCCCCACTACTCTCTACCATCACCCGCTTCACTCCACCTTCACCCCCCCACTACTCTCTACCAACACCCGCTTCACTCCACCTGCACGCCCCACTACTCTACCAACACCTGCTTCACTCCACCTGCACCCCCCACTACTCTACCAACACCTGCTTCACTCCACCTACACCCCCCACTACTCTGTAGCAACACCCGCTTCACTCCACCTACACCCCCCCCCCCCCCATTACTCTGTACCACCACCCGCTTCACTCCACCTACATCCCCCCCATTACTCTGTACCAACACCTGATTCACTCCTACATCCCCCACCACCCTCTACCATCACCCGCTTCACTCCACCTGCATCTCGCACTACTCTGTACTAACACCTGCTTCACTCCACCTTTAACACCCACTACTCTGTACCAACACCTGCTTCACTCCACTTACACCCCCCACTACACTCTACCAACACTCGCTTCACTCCACCTGCGCCCCCACACTATTCTACCAACACCTTGTTCACTCCACCTGCACCCCCCCACTTCTCTGTTCCAACACCTGCTTCACTCCACCTACACCCCCCACTACACTTTGCCAACACTTGCTTCACTCTACCTACACCCCCCCACTGCTCTCTACCATCACCCACTTCACTCCACCTGCAACCCCCCCCCCCCCCCACTACTCTGCACCAACACCCGCTTCACTCCACCTACACCCCTAACTACTCTGTACCAACACCTGATTCCCTCCACCTGCACCCCCCACTACTCTCTACCATCACCCACTTCACTCCACCTGCACCCCCCACTACTCTCTACCATCACCCGCTTCACTCCACCTTCACCCCCCCACTACTCTCTACCAACACCCGCTTCACTCCACCTGCACGCCCCACTACTCTACCAACACCTGCTTCACTCCACCTGCACCCCCCACTACTCTACCAACACCTGCTTCACTCCACCTGCACCCCCCACTACTCTACCAACACCTGCTTCACTCCACCTGCACCCCCCACTACTCTCTACCAACACTCGCTTCAGTCCACCTACATCCCCCACTACTCTCTACCAACACCCGCTTCACTCCACCTACATCCCCCACTACTCTCTACCAACACCCGCTTCACTCCATCAACACCCGCTTCACTCCACCTACATCCCCCACTACACTCTACCAACACTCGCTTCACTCCACCTGCACCCCCCACTACTCTGTGCCAACACCTGCTTCACTCCACCTGCACCCCCCCCACTACTCTCTACCAACACCCGCTTCACTCCACCTACATCCCCCACTACACTCTACCAACACTCGCTTCACTCCACCTGCACCCCCCACTACTCTGTGCCAACACCTGCTTCATTCCCTGCGTCCTCCCCCCCCCCCCCACTACTCAGTACCAACACCCGCTTCACTCCACCTGCATCCCCCCCCACTACTCTGTACCAACACCCGCTTCACTCCACACCTGCTTTACTCTATCTACACCCCCCCCCCCACTACTCTGTGCCAACACCTGCTTCACTCCATCTACACCCCCTACTACACTCTACCAACACCTGCTTCACTCCACCTACAACCCCCACACTACTCTCTACATCACCTGCTTCACTCCACCTACAACCCCCCCCCACTACGCTCTACCATCACCCGCTTCACTCCACCTACACCCCCCACTACTCTGTACCAACACCTACTTCACTCCACCTGCATCTCGCACTACTTTGTACCAACACCTGCTTCACTCCACCTACACCCCCCACTACTCTGTACCAACACCTGCTTCACTCCACTTACACCCCCCACTACACTCTACCAACACCCGCTTCACTCCACCTGTGCCCCCCCACTATTCTACCAACACCTGGTTCACTCCACCTGCACCCCCCATTACTCTGTACCAACACCTGCTTCACTCCACCTGCACCCCCCACTACACTGTGCCAACACTTGCTTCACTCCACCTACACCCCCCCCCCCCCACTGCTCTCTACCATCACCCACTTCACTCCACCTGCAACCCCCCCCCACCCCCACCCCACTACTCTGTACCAACACCCGCTTCACTCCACCTACACCCCCCACTACTCTCTACCATCACCCGCTTCACTCCACCTACACCCCCCCCCCCCACTACTCTGTAGAAACACCCGCTTCACTCCACCTACACCCCCCACTACACTCTACCAACACTCGCTTCACTCCAGATGCACCCCCCACTACACTCTACCAACACTCGCTTCACTGCACCCCCCACTACTCTGTGCCAACACCTGCTTCACTCCACCTGCACCCCCCCCCCACTACTCTCTACCCACACCCACTTCACTCCACCTACATCCCCCACTACACTCTACCAACATTCGCTTCAGTCCACCTGCACCCCCCACTACTCTCTACCAACACCCGCTTCACTCCACCTACATCCCCCACTACTCTCTACCAACACCCGCTTCACTCCACCTACATCCCCCACTACTCTCTACCAACACCTGCTTCACTCCATCTACACCCCCCACTACCAACACTCGCTTCACTCCACCTGCACCCCCCACTACTCTGTGCCAACACCTGCTTCATTCTCTGCGTCCTCCCCCCACTACTCTGTACCAACACCCGCTTCACTCCACCTGCATCCCCCCCCCCACTTCTCTGTACCAACACCCGCTTCACTCCACCTGCATCCTCCCCCCCCCCACTACTCTGTACCAACACCCGCTTCACTCCACACCTGCTTCACTCCATCTACACCCCCTACTACACTCTACCAACACCTGCTTCACTCCACCTACAACCCCCCACTACGCTCTACCATCACTCGCTTCACTCCACCTACACCCCCCACTACTCTGTACCAACACCTACTTCACTCCACCTGCATCTCGCACTACTTTGTACCAACACCTGCTTCACTCCACCTACACCCCCCACTACTCTGTACCAACACCCGCTTCACTCCACCTGTGCCCCCCCACACTATTCTACCAACACCTGGTTCACTCCACCTGCACCCCCCACTACTCTGTACCAACACCTGCTTCACTCCACCTACACCCCCCCCCCACTGCTCTCTACCATCACCCAATTCACTCCACCTGCAACCCCCCCCCCACCCCACCCCACTACTCTGTACCAACACCCGCTTTACTCCACCTACACCCCCCACTACTCTGTACCATCACCTGCTTCACTCCACCTACACCCCCCACTACTCTAAACCAACACCCGCTTCACTCCAGATGCACCCCCCACTACTCTCTACCATCACCCGCTTCACTCCACCTACACCCCCCCCACTACTCTGTAGCAACACCTGCTTCACTCCACCTGCACCCCCCACTACTCTGTAGCAACACCTGCTTCACTCCACCTACACCCCCCACTACTCTGTAGCAACACCTGCTTCACTCCACCTGCACCCCCCACTACTCTGTACCAACACCCGCTTCACTCCACCTCTCCCCCCAATCCACCAGTAAATGTCTGTTACCATGGTAGCTGCCAGTACTGATACGGGGTAACCTTGCTCCTCCTCTCCCCCAGGCGGTGAAGCAGGTGACCTGGCACGGGCGAGGTGACTATTTTGCAGTGGTTATCCCGGATAATGGAAGCTCTCAGGTCCTCATACACCAGCTCAGCCAGAGGCGAAGCCAGAACCCCTTCCGCAAAAGCAAAGGCCAAGTCCAGCGGGTTCTGTTCCATCCCACTCGCCCCTTCTTTTTTGTGGCCACCCAGAGACACGTCCGGGTCTACAATCTGCTGAAACAGGAGCTATCCAAGAAACTGCTCGCCAACTGCAAGTGGATCTCCAGCATTGCGGTGCACCCCGCGGGTGAGTCCTGCCTGTCCCACAGGATTATATATAACAACGTCACTTGTGGTCCTTTTTAATGATTTCGTGTCTGATCCTTGACACCACTAATAAGTGTATAGCACGTACAGTGTAGCGCAGGGGGCGGGGCAGCCTATGCGGTCCCAGGACACAGCTGAGGAGGTATGCAGTACGTGCAGCGTAGCACATAGGAGGTGGGGGGATAGCCTGTGCGGTCCCAGGACACAGCTGAGGAGGTATGCAGTACGTGCAGCACAGCACATAGGAGGGGCAGCCTGTGCGGTCCCAGGACACAGCTGAGGAGGTATGCAGTACGTGCAGCGTAGCACATAGGAGGGGGGGGGATAGCCTGTGCGGTCCCAGGACACAGCTGAGGAGGTATGCAGTACGTGCAGCACAGCACATAGGAGGGGCAGCCTGTGCGGTCCCAGGACACAGCTGAGGAGGTATGCAGTACGTGCAGCGCAGCACATAGGAAGAGGGGGGGGGGGGAGGGGGGGGGCAGCCTGTGCGGTCCCAGGACACAGCTGAGGAGGTATGCAGTACGTGCAGCGCAGCACATAGGAAGGGGGGGGGGGGGCAGCCTGTGCGGTCCCAGGACACAGCTGAGGAGGTATGCAGTACGTGCAGCGCAGCACATAGGAAGGGGGGGGGGGCAGCCTGTGCGGTCCCAGGACACAGCTGAGGAGGTATGCAGTACGTGCAGCGCAGCACATAGGAAGGGGGGGGGGCAGCCTGTGCGGTCCCAGGACACAGCTGAGGAGGTATGCAGTACGTGTAGCGCAGCACATAGGAGAGTGGGGGATATCCTGTGCGGTCCCAGGACACAGCTGAGGAGGTATGCAGTACGTGCAGCGCAGCACATAGGAGGGGGGGCAGCCTGTGCGGTCCCAGGACACAGCTGAGGAGGTATGCAGTACGTGCAGCGCAGCACATAGGAAGGGGGGGGGCAGCCTGTGCGGTCCAAGGACACAGCTGAGGAGGTATGCAGTACGTGTAGCGCAGCACATAGGA
Organism: Pseudophryne corroboree; assembly: GCF_028390025.1. Classification (NCBI taxonomy): domain Eukaryota; kingdom Metazoa; phylum Chordata; class Amphibia; order Anura; family Myobatrachidae; genus Pseudophryne; species Pseudophryne corroboree. Next base: position 5,934,143 of record NC_086448.1, read on the forward strand.
GGGGGGGGGGGCAGCCTGTGCGGTCCCAGGACACAGCTGAGGAGGTATGCAGTACGTGCAGCGCAGCACATAGGAGGGGGGGGGGCAGCCTGTGCGGTCCCAGGACACAGCTGAGGAGGTATGCAGTACGTGCAGCGCAGCACATAGGAAGGGGGGGGCAGCCTATGCGGTCCCAGGACACAGCTGAGGAGGTATGCAGTACGTGTAGCGCAGCACATAGGAGAGTGGGGGATATCCTGTGCGGTCCCAGGACACAGCTGAGGGGGTATGCAATACGTGTAGCGCAGCACATAGGAGATTGTGGGGATAGCCCGTGCGTTCTCAGGACGCAGCGTAGCACATAGGAGGGGGGGGGGCTCTGCATGTTTGGGGTCCCGGGACAGACGCTTGTAGACCAGGCCCACCTCTGTTATAGCCCCCAGAGCAGCAGCACCGGGTACTGGACATGTATTGCAGGGAATTATCCCTGATTCCTTCTCTTCCAGGTGACAATCTGATCTGCGGAAGTTACGACTCCAAGCTGGCCTGGTTTGATATGGATCTATCCACAAAACCGTACAAAGTGCTCCGGTAAGAAGGGTCACCTCTGGACCTGACCAGTGTCTGAGTGGTGGGGTCACCTCTGGACCTGACCAGTGTCTGAGTGGTGGGGTCACCTCTGGACCTGACCAGTGTCTGAGTGGTGGGGTCACCTCTGGACCTGACCAGTGTCTGAGTGGTCGGGTCACCTCTGGACCTGACCAGTGTCTGAGTGGTGGGGTCACCTCTGGACCTGACCAGTGTCTGAGTGGTAGGGTCACCTCTGGACCTCTGTTCCTGACCAGTGTCTGAGTGGTGGGGTCACCAGGTTGAATGGTTTGTCTCCGTCTTACAGACACCACAGGAAAGCCCTGAGGGCCGTGTCGTACCACAGACAGTACCCGCTCTTCGCCTCCGGATCAGATGATGGTAGCGTGATCGTGTGCCACGGCATGGTGTACAAGTAAGTGACACTCTTCATAGCGTGTGCTCTATCTGTACATGTATGTCCCGTGTTCCTCTAACCTGAGACTCTCTCCACGCAGCGACCTTCTGCAGAATCCTCTCATTGTACCGGTGAAAGTCCTCCGAGGACACGAGATTACCCGAGACCTGGGCGTCCTGGACGTAGTCTTTCACCCAACCCAGCCCTGGGTCTTCTCCTCCGGAGCTGATGCTACTGTCAGATTATTCACATAACGCAGATCTCCGCCCCAGTCACTGTATCTGATCGCAGCTTCCTGATGGCGAGACGGTGGAACCAGCTGACCAGCGTGTCACCATTTTACCGACAACCTGTGACGTGTCCACCTCCCCTGTATAACATATGGCAGAGAGAATATTCTGGGACTTGTAGTTGTACAACATCTGCAGAGCCTCCTGCTGTGTGATCCTGGTATAAGGACAGAACTCTATATATTTGTATGGGGTCAGATAGTCAGCACGTTTATAATAAAAGAACAGTATGCCTGTGTGTCCGTAACCGCCTGTGTCAGTAACCGCCTGTGTGCTGTCTGAGTGACTCAAACCATGCAAACATGTAGGACGGGAGGTGGGTGGTGGGTTATCGGGTCACAGAACGGAAGTGTGGTCCCCACAAGATCAGGGTCTCGGACTGGGTGTATAGCCCAGGATCTCTCATCCCTTCTAGAGAGAGACGGGCGCTCAGGGTGGCTCTGAGGAGGGAAAGGCCTGAATTCTGGGGTAGGTAATAAATGAGGGGGGCAGCAGTGTAGTCAGGGCCTGGCTGTGATCTGTCTGCACTAGCGATAGTCTGTAATAAAAGTTCCCAGACTCCTCCAGTATCACTTCCTCCTGGACAAGCAGCGGCCGGCGTGTGGTCTCCTCAGAGAATGTCTGAAGATCAGAAGGTAGAGGTTGGCCGCTGTAAAACAAGCAAATGGGCAAAACCATGCTGCACTGCAGGTGGGGCAGATGTAACGTGCAGAGAGATGTAGATTTGTGTTGGTTATGCTGCAACGTAAGAATGCTTTTTTCGGAGGTATTGCCATTACACAGGTGGGAAGACAGAACTCATCGCATCAGAAACGTCAGTGTTTGGCTAAGGACATGGTGCAATGAGGAGAGATTTGGATTTATAAGCCACAGTCACACCATCTGGCAAGATATGAGCTTAAACAAAAGTGACGGCCTGCACCCATCAGGTTAGATGCTTCATCAAGAACTAATTAAACTAGCAAAGGGGGCAGTGATCCAAATAGGGGTAAAGCCATCTGCTCCCCCAACCCAGAGGTATTGTTTCTGCAAAGGGAATAGGAAGCATATCCACAGCAACAGATTTGACAACAGATAGATTGTAAGCTTGCGAGCAGGACCCTCCCACCTCTGTGACTGTTATTACCCAGTTTTGTCTTATCATTGTGTCCAGTTGTAAAGCGCAACAGAATATGCTGCGCTATATAAGAAATTATTAATAAATAATAAGATAATCCAGCTCAAAACCAAATAAACATAGGCAGAGAGAAGAACATAGCTAGGAGCAGGAAAAGCACAAACAAAACTTTAAAAGCTATGTGTGCAAATGCTAGGAGCTTAGGAAATAAAATCCCACAACTAACTGCAATAAAGACAAGGGATGAACTAGATATTTTGGCTATTAGAGAGTCATGGAGCAATGAAAATCATGACTGGGACATAGCTATACCGGGATATACTTTATTTAGAAAGGATAGAATGGGAAGAAACAGAGGAGGGTTAGCAATGTATGTAAAAAAAAAAGCATAAATACTGCCATAATACAAAGTATTGAAGAAAAAACTGAGGCCCTTTGGGTGACCATAGACACAGCGGAGAAGGCGATTATTCGTATTGGCGTGATATACAGGCAACTAGTACAGGAGGAGGAACTGGACAAGAACCTATTGCAGGAAACACTACAATGGCATTAAAAGGAGAGGTAATAATCATGGGAGACTTTAATCTTCCTGATGTAAACTGGGAGAGGTCTGTTGCTAGTTCCACTAGAAGTAGAGACATTCTGAATTCCCTGCAGGGAGCATCCCTCGACCAACTGGTGAGGGAGCCCACTCAAAAAGACGCAATATTAGACTTAATACTTACAAATGGAAACAGAATATCTGACGTAAAAGTGGGTGAAAACCTGGGATAGGGAAAATGCAATAAAACCCCCGGGGGACAGCCTGCTTCTCAGCCAGGGAGGAGAGGGAGAGCCTAGGGTGGTGACGCGGAGACCCCTACACACCTCACAGGTATCGCGGGGGGCCTTCGTCACCGCATTGCCATGTTGATCGCATATGTTAGTACATCAGTGATGTATGTTAATACATCCCGTCCAGAGAATGACTCATACCATACAAAAACAAAGGTGTTAGAGTTTAGGAAGGCTGATTTTCGTCAGGGTTCATAGGCATCCACAGGGATGACCTTGGGGTATAATGGTGGAGAACAGGAACAGGCACCAAACAGTTAAGCTTTTTGCTCCCACGATGCACTGGTCCTTCTCCCTCATACCCTGCCCACAGCTCAGGCTCCTCGGTTTTAGTTTGGTGCCATCAAGACCTGTGCCTTTTGTAATAGTGGGGCTGCTTTTAAGCCCAAAACCAAGAACGCCTGGGCTACCATACGCCTGGCTACTAAGCCAAGGATAAACCCTCAGGACGGGCCTCCTCCCTGGAGACCACAGGGTGGGAGGCTGACTTCCTCAGTTTGAGATCACAGCAGATGCCTGGGTGCAAGAAGCAGTCTCTCACAGGTACACCCTCAATTTCATGAGACAATTTCCCTGACAGTACTTTAACACAAGCCCTGCCACAGAACTCTGTAAAGCTCAAGCTCTCCGGTTACTACAGTCAGGCATGATAAATATAGTCACAACGGGGCAAGGGCTTTTACTCAACGCTCTTCTTAGTTCAGAAACCCAATGGGTCCCATCCTCAACCTGAAGTTACTGAACAAATATCTGAGTGTCCAGGTTTCATATGGAAAACCTCCATTCCATTGCCTGACTATGCAGCCTGGGGACTTTATGGTCTCACTGGATATCCAGGACACTTGCACATGTACCTATAGCGCTCTGTTATCAGCAATACCTTCAGTTTGCTGTCCTACACCAGCATTTCTAATATAAGGCACTGCCTTTAAGACTTTCTACAGCACCGAGAGTCTTTACCAAACTCATGGCTGTCATGGCTCAGCTTCATCATCAGGGGATACTCCCTTATCTGGACGGCTTGCTAATTCTGGCACACTCTCTGGAGGCTATCAGCCGCAATCTTCAGGTAACCATAGCCTTCCTGCAGAGACACTGTTGGCTAATCAACTGGAAAAAGTCTTCCCTGATGACCCTCTCATAGAATGATACATCTGGGAGCTCTTCTGGATACTCACGCTCTTCCTACCTACAGACAAGATTGCGGCAATCGGGTGTGCACAAACTGCTCCACAGTCACAGCGTGTCCATTCACTCTGCAATGCAGACCTTTTGGATCCATGGTATCAGCCTTTGACATATTGGAATACGCTCAGTTCCACTCCAGGCCTCTCCAACACTTGATCTTCTCAGGTGTAATGGAGAACCCAAGCTGATAAAATCCCAGATGATGATCCTCTCTCCAGACGTTCAGATGCTCCCCTCGTGGTGGTTGCAATCCTCACACCTGGACAAGGGTCACCTATTCTGAATTCCAGATTGGGTACATCTCACAACTGAAAACAGTCTGCGTGGATGGGGAGCAGTCACTGAAAGTCACAACTTTCAGGCCCGTTGGACTCCCACTCAAAGAGACTTAGCTCCAGAACATTGATTGGTAAGAGCAGTTTACAGGGCTCTAAATCTGGCTCAGGACATTCTGCAAAATTGTTCTGTCCAGTCAGACAATGTCACAGCAGTGGCCTATCTTAATCACCAGGGAGGCACTCGCAGTGTCTCAGCAATGGTAGAAGTGGCACAAATTCTCACCTGGGCAGAATGCCATCTCCAAGCCATCTATGTGATCTTCATACCGGGAATTCTCACCTGGGAGGCAGACTTCCTCAGTCGCCAGGATTTGCACGCCAGAGAATGGTCTCTACATCCAGAAGTCTTTCAACTTCTGGTAGACAAGTGGGGTCTTCTGGAAGTACACCTCATGGCCTTTAGACACAACTACGAGTTGCCAATATACGGGTCCAGGATAAGGGATCCAGTAGCCGCCTTCGTGGACGCATTGGCAATCAAATGGCCTTTCCATCTTGCATACCTCTTGTGACAGGACGGTACCGTACGAAAGCACTTGCCGCTTTCGCGTCCCGTTGTCTGCGCACAGAATGGAAGGTCAAGTCACACGAGGCCTGACCACATAGGGGATTCCCGCTTACCGTCAGTAACCGCCTGTTACTAACTCCACCCACTGCGCTGTGGGCGGGTTCTCGCTGCCACCACCAAACTCCTAACCTGCCGTGGCGTTTGGAACCACGGTTCTGCTCTGTATGTGCCGACGAATTGCCTTACCACACCTGTGTGGTGTTGACGAATCCCCACTAGCCACTTGCTAGGCCTCTACCGGTAGCTGGCGGAAGGCGGAACTTGGAGACGCTAGGTGCTTCCCTGGACAGCCGGAGCACGGGGCTAGGTTTGGCCTAACCCTGTTGATCACAAGATGAAGCAGTCTTCTTGAGGCAAAGATGTTTATTGCTCAATAACCTTTAAAAAGGCTCCTCCCTATTGCTAGGGGTAACAGCATACAATCAGATGTTTTCAGCAGAATAAGATGGAATAATACACCCTCCTATGGGCCAACTGCCCTCCTTTTATCCCTCTCCAAGACCCCTTACCACAGGGGGTAAGCCCGCCCTGTGGTGCGCAACCAATCAATGTTTACCCATGAGCTGTGCATGCCTTGGTCTCATGCACAGCTAACATTGTCCCCTATGGACAGTGGGGAGTGGTCGGTCTCCTTTGACTCTCCCATCTTGGAGAATCAGGATACTCCCCGGTGCCGTTCAGTCTGGCTGGGGGAAGTTTTCCCTCCTAAATCTGACTTCCAGAAACCTGCCCGGGACCCATCTCACTGCCTGCAGCCTGGATTTGGGCTCCAGAGCTGGGCAGCCTGGCTCCCCGGTCCAGGTCTCTTGGCCACTACGGGTGATCTCCATGGAGCTCCAAGAAACCACTCAGCTTGTTTCATAGCTGAGCTGCTTCTCTCTCTCCCTGTGCCCCTTGGAAGTGTGAGGCTGGATGGGAAAGCATTCCGTTTTTGGGGAAAAGGTCTGGGAGAATCCATCAGCCTGCACAGCCATGGATTCCCCCCTCCTGGGACACACAACCAAGTAAGTGCAATTTACCTTTAAATACATTACATTTAAATCACACTGTACATGTTATACATTTAAATACACTCTGAGCCTGCACAGGCTCCACATACCTAGGCACTGCAGTGCCTTACAACACACTGTACTTTCTCCTTTAAATATACACTGTCTGGTTTGTGGAATACTGTGTCCTAGCCCTGCAGCCTGGCTGCTAGGGCTCTCTCAGTGCTGGAGGTATGGGGCTGGCTTCCTCCACCCTCCAGCCTGCCTGCCTGCCACTGGGGTCCAGGGAGCTGGCTCTCCCTGTCCCCCCAGTGTGGCACTACCTTTGTGGCCTCGCCGCACACAGCGGCGCACCCCCCTGTACTGAAGCTTGGCGGCCCGGGACACTTGTCCCGGCCGCCATGACTCTGGCTCTGTTGCAGCGCTGAGGTGCCGGGAGCGTAGCTCCCGGACCCCAGCGCTCATCAGCCTGCTCGGCAGCCTAATTTCACCCACGCCGCTAGGGAGACGGCTAGCCCGGTCCCCCATGAGCGGCGCTGACTTGTGGCCTCGCCGCAGCGTCCGGCGGGGAGCCGGGCTGCGGCGCACCCCCCTTGCTGCCCAGCAGCCCGGGACATTCGTCCCGGCTGCCGCGGCTGGCCACCTCCGACGGGCTGAGGCGCCGGGAGCAGAGCTCCCGGCCCCCAGCGGCGGCTCTCCCTTCTCCCCGGCGCGCACACTCCAGTGCGCCCGGGGCTACACTGACCGCTGCCGGGAGCGGAGCTCCCGGACTCCGGCGGTCAGCGGCTCCCTCTCCCCCGGCGCGCACACTCTGCTGAGCGCGCCGGTGGCTGCCCTGACTGCCGTGGTCTCCGGAGAGGTCCGGGACCACGGCACATATAAAAATACATGTACTTAAACATTTAATAAAACACGGCGCCTAGCGCCCAATACATTTTTCAAAACTGGCGCCAAGCGCCCATTGTCCTTTAAAATGGCGCCGGGCAATAGGGGTTAACCCCTTCAGTGCCGCGGCGGCCATTTGCCTCGTGGCTGGGCCTCTCCGGCCACACTCCTCCCCCCCATTGAAGCGGGTCAACCAGGGACCCATGTCCCAACGATTTGGTCCCGCAGTCCTTAATGAGGTTACCGGGAGTTCTTTGGGGGTTCAGGCTCCTCCTGACGTGACAGTCCATCTGCATTGCTATGAGCCTTGCCTTGCTTGTGGATAATATAGAAGTCATAAACCTGAAGAGCAAGGCTCCATCGCAACAGTCTGCCGTTTTCCCCCGTGGTGTGCTGGAGCCACCGTAATGGATTGTGGTCCGTTACCACCGTAAAATGGCAGCCATACAAATAGGGCTGAAGCTTCTTCACAGCCCAAACAATAGCCAAACACTCCTTTTCAATTGTGGCATACCCCACCTCCCGCGGTAGCAGCTTTCTGCTCAAATAGGCCACAGGGTGCTCCTGTCCATCCGGACCCTCCTGACTCAGTACTGCCCCGAGTCCATACTGTGACGCATCAGTTTGTACAACAAAGTTTTTACTTTAGTCCGGCGCCATCAGTACTGGGGCTTGTACTAGAGCGGTTTTCAACGACTGGAATGCCAACTCACATGCGGTCGTCCAGTCAACTATCTTGGGGAGTTTCTTCTTAGTCAGATCAGTCAGGGGTTTGGCCACAGAACTAAAGTCAGGGACAAAACGTCTGTAGTACCCTGCGATCCCTAAGAAAGCCAGGACCTGTCTCTGGGTTGTGGGCCGGGGCCAGTCGCGGATCGCCTCCACCTTCGCTGGTTCAGGCTTCACCTTACCTCCCCCCACACGGTGCCCCAGGTACTGTACCTCTGTCATCCCCATTTGGCACTTGTCTGCCCTGATGGTCAGACCTGCCCACCGAATCCTCTCTAACACCAACCCCACGTGCCTCAGGTGCTCTTCCCAGGTTCGGCTGAAGACAGCAATGTCATCCAAGTAGGCCTGGGCGAACTCTCGGAACCCCTTCAGCAGGTCATCGACCACACTCTGGAAGGTGGCTGGCGCATTCTTCATCCCAAATGGCATGGTTTTGAACTCAAACAAGCCAAAGGAGGTGATGAAGGCGGACCGTTCCTGGGCCTCGGGAGTCATTGGTATCTGCCAATACCCCTTGCCCAGGTAGAACGTAGAGATGTACTTCGCCCCAGCCAGCTCGTCTAACAGTGCGTCAATGCGGGGTAGGGGATAGGCGTCTGATTTGGTTACTTCGTTCAACCGGCGGTAGTCTACGCAGAACCTGGTTATCCGGTCCTTCTTGGGAACCAGTACAACGGAGGCGGCCCAGGGACTGTTGGAGCGCGTGATTACGCCTAGCGCTAACATCTCCTGCACCTCTTGGTAGATACTCGCCTGCGCCTCTGGTGAGACCCGATACGCGGGTTGCCGAATCGGCCTATGCTCACCAGTGTCTACATGATGGGCACGTAGGGAAGTCAGGCCGGGCTTCCTGCTGAACTGGGCCTCAAAGGACTGCAGCACTGACTCCAGCTGCTCCCTCTTGTGGTTACCAAGCTCACTGCTCCAGCTAACTTCCTCTACACCACCCTCACCCTTGGCATCCGCGAGGAGGTCAGGAATGGGATCTTTTCCTGGTTCCTCCATCGGCAGGCAGCACACAGCGGCTACCGACTCCACACGCTCGTGGTATGCCTTCAACATGTTTATATGGTAGGTACGCTGTCTCCTACCATCGCTGTCAAATGACACCACGTAGGTGATGTCGCTTAGGCGTTTTGCGACCGTGTACGGTCCCGCCCAGGCAGCCTGGAGCTTGTTCTGACGTGTGGGCACCAGAACCAGCACCTTCTGCCCTACTCCAAAGACCCGAGCACGCGCGCCCTGGTCATACCAAGTCTTCTGCTTGGTCTGTGCTTCCGCAAGATTCGCTTGCGCTAGTCCCATGAGATTCTCTAACCGATCTCTGAGCTTCAACACATACTCCACCATGGACTTATCCTGGTGGATCAGCTCCTCTTCCCAAGACTCCCGGAACAGGTCAAGAGGTCCACGGACTCTGCGGCCATATAGTAACTCGAAGGGCGAGAATCCGGTTGACTCCTGGGGCACTTCCCGATATGCAAACAGGAGGTGCGGCAGGTATCGCTCCCAGTCTCCCCCCTCCGAAGTCACAAATGCCCGTAGCATCTGCTTCAGAGTGCCATTGAATCTCTCGCAAAGTCCGTTAGTCTGGGGATGATAGGGGGCAGTGCGGAGTTGGCGCACTCCGCACTTCGCCCAGAGACACTGGACCAGATCTCTCATGAACAGCGTCTCTTGATCGGTTAGGATCTCACTGGGGAACCCTAATCTACTAAATATGCCTAGCAGAGCGTCCGCTACCTTTTCCGCAGTGATGGCGGACAGAGCCACAGCCTCTGGATACCGGGTAGCATAATCCACCACGGTGAGGATGTATCTCTTCCCCGATCTACTGGGCACAGGTAGGGGACCGACTATGTCCACGGCCACTCGTTGGAAAGGTTCCCCGACTATTGGCAAAGACTTCAGGGGAGCCCGAGCACTGGGGCGTCCAAGCCGTTGGCACACATCACAGGACTTACAGTAGGTCCGGACGTCATCCGACACTCCGGGCCAAAAAAAGTTCTGCGTCAGGCGCCTCAGTGTTCGGTCCCTCCCCTGGTGTCCCGCCAAAGGAATTTCGTGGGCAACTGACGACAGTTGCTCCCGAAAGCTCCTGGGAACCACCAGTTGAACTTGCTCCCGCACTGGCCTATCCCCTTCTACCTTGGCTACCCGGTACAGTAACCGTTTCCACCAGGTCACACTCCCTGGCCCCATCCCAGCAAGGCCGCTGCCAGCTTGGCGCCTCATACCTTCCAGGGATGGGTCAGAGAGCTGAGCTTCCCTAAACTCCTGCCTGCGGCCCTCACTTTCTCCTAAGTTTGGACACACTACCGGGGGAATATTGGGGTCAGTCAAGTTGGAGTCAGTCATGGTAGGGTCGGGGTAGTCACTCATACTCACCGCCGGAGTTTGCAAACCACTAGGGACAGGAGCATCACTGGGCACCCCCACAGGATTCAACAAACTGGAACCGACATCCTCTGCGTTGCTAGGGGACGTAGGCCCACCAGAGGCAAGGGGCAGATGTGCTGATCTGGCCGCTGTGGTCTTTTCCTCTGTGATGGCTGACGCTGTGGTTGGCAGTTGTTCAGCCGCTGTGGTCTTTTCCTCTGGGCTGGGCGGTGCTGGCAGAGACGATGAAGACTGTAGTCTGGTTGCTTGACTCCGGGTGATGGCGTTCGCGAAGGCAGTAACGATTCCTCCACCAAGATCATTCCCCAAGACGACATCAGTTGGGAGGCCATCCATTACGGCAACATCTCTTAGCTCTTGTCCAGCTCCCCAGTCGAGGTAGACTCTGGCCATGGGCACTTCTCACTCTAGCCCATCGGCCACTGTAACTTTTGCAGTGTAACCCTGCAGTACGGCAGCAGGGTCGACCAGGTGGGGGCTTACAACGGTTATGGAAGCCCCAGAGTCTCTTAAGCCTTCGCCCTGCAGGGATCCCACTTGGACCGGCTGCAGGTGCCGCCACATATTTGGTGGGGGCTTCTTAGCCATACAGGTGACTCTTTCCGTGGAGTCCACCTGTTTCTTGCCACACTCCATCGGACTGACTGGAGGGGGTATAGTCTCTGGAAGCTCATCTTCACGGGTTAAGCAAGCAATCCGGGCTCCAGCACTCGGATTTGGGGCACGAGTTTGGGGTGCTTGGGATGCAGGACAGTTCATCCTCAGATGTCCGATCTTCCCACAGCCATAGCACTTTTTGTCCAGGCGTGGCTCCGATGGCCTCTGATTACTGGCAGGGGCACTGCAGGGCGGTTGCTGGCCAAAAGCACCCGGGTTGGAAGATGCTTGCTTTGGGGGGCGATGAGCTGAAGAGGGGGGTCCCCCTGGTGGTACAGTCTTTTGGGGCTGGCTGCTGGTTGGGCGCTTCTGCCCCTGCGGCCGAATTGCCACATACTTGTCTGCTAACTGGGCAGCCATCTTTAAGCTGGGTGGCTCCCGATCTAGCACCCACTCCTTCACTTCTGGGGCGCACCTGCGGTAGAACTGCTCCCTGCAGATCAGGTCGATCAGTGCGTCCCACGTAGTGGCTTCCGAATCCTTCACCCACTTTACCACGTACTGCCGCAGCTGGGTGGCGAACTGCTCGTGGGTGCTGCTAGGATTCTTGGGCAAGTCTCTGAACTTCTTCCTGTAAGACTCTGTAGTGATGAAGAATCGCTGGAGGAGGGCCTTCGCGACTTCGTCGTAGTTCCCACAGTCCTCCGTGGCCACTCCTCGATAGGCCTCTGTGGCCGGAGAGCCCCAGCCACGAGGCAAATGGCCGCCCTGGCACTGAAGGGGTTAATCCCTAGTGCCCGGCGCCATTTGCAGAGACAAAGGGGCGCTTGGCGCCAAATTTGAATTATGTTGGGCGCTAGGCGCCGTGATGTGTAAATGTATAAAAATGTATTTTTATAATATGCACCGTGGTCCCGGACCCCTCCGGAGACCACGGCAGGGAGGACAGCCCCCGGCGCGCTCAGCAGTGTGTGCGCGCCGGGGGAGAGGAGGCAGCCGCTGACCGCCGGAGTCCGGGAGCTCCGCTCCCGGCAGCGGTCAGTGTAGCCCCGGGCGCACTGGAGTGTGCGCGCCGGGGAGAAGGGTGAGCGCTGCGGCTGGGAGCTCGGCTCCCGCTGCAGTGCTCTCTGTGAGAGCCGCCGCTGGGGGCCGGGAGCTCTGCTCCCAGCGCCTCAGCCCAGCACGGGTGGCCAGCCGCAGCAGCCGGGACGGACGTCCCGGGCTGCTAGTCGGCGAGGGGGGTGCGCTGCAGCCCGGCTCCCCGCCGGACGCTGCAGCGAGGCCACAAGACAGGCGCCGCTCAGGGGGGGACCGGGCTAGCCGGCTCCCTAGCGGCGTGGGCACATTAGGCGGGCGAGCAGGCTGATGAGCGCTGGGGTCCGGGAGCTACGCTCCCGGCGCCCCAGCACCACAACAAAGCCAGAGTCACGGCGGCCGGGACAAGTGTCCCGGGCCGCCGGGCTTAGGTACAGGGGGGTGCGCCGCTGCGTGCGGCGAGGCCACTGGTTAGTGCCACCCTGGGGGGACAGGGAGAGCCAGCTCCCTGGAACCCCAGAGGCAGGAAGGCAGGCTGGAGGATGGGGGAAGCCAGCCCCATACCTCCAGCACACAGAGAGCCCTAGCAGCCAGGCTGCAGGGCTAGGGAAGGCACTGCAGTGCCTGAGTATGTAGAGTCTGTGCAGGGCACAGGCTCAGTGTATATTTAAAAGGGGAAATGTACAGTGTGATTTTAAAATGTAATGTATTTAAAGATAAAATGCACTTACTTGATTGTGTGTCCCAGGAGGGGGGAATCCATAGCTGTGCAGGCTGATGGATTCTCCCAGACCTTTTCCCTAAAAACGGAATGCTTTCCCATCCAGCCTCACAGTTCCAATGGGGACAGGGAGAAAGAGAAGCAGCTTAGCTATAAAACAAGCTGAGTGGTTTCTTGGAGCTCCATGGAGATCAGCCGTAGTGGACCAGAGACCTGGACCGGGGAGCCAGGCTGCCCAGCTCTGGAGCCCAAATCCAGGCTGCAGGCAGTGAGAAGGGGTCCCGGGCAGGTTTCTGGAAGTCAGTTTAGGAGGGAAAACCTCCCCCCAGCCAGACTGAACGGCACCGTGGGAGTAGCCTGCTCTCCCAGATGGGAGAGACAAAGGAGACCGACCACTCCCCACTGTCCATAGGGAACAATGTTAGGTGTGCATGAGACCAGAGCATGCACAGCTCATGGGTAAACATTGATTGGTTGTGCACCACAGGGCGGGCTTACCCCCTGTGGTAAGGGGTCTTGGAGAGGGATAAAAGAAGGGCAGTTGGCCCATAGGAGTGTGTATTGTAACATCTTCTTCTGCTGAAACATCTTAATTGTATGCTGTTGCCCCTAGCAATAGGGAGGAGCCTTTTTAAAGGTTATTTGAGCAATAAACACCTTTGCCTCAAGAAGACTGCTTCATCTTGTGACCAACAGGGTTAGGCCAAACCTAGCCCCGTCCTCCGGCTGTCCAGGGAAGCACCTGACGTCTCCAGGCTCCGCCTTCCGCCAGCTACCGGTAGAGGCCTAGCAAGTGGCTAGTGGGGATTCGTCGACACCGCACAGGTGTGGTAAAGCAGTGCGTCGGCACATACAGAGCAGAACCGTGGTTCCAAACGCCACGGCAGGTTTGGAGTTTGGTGGTGGCAGCGAGAACCCGCCCACAGCGCAGTGGGTGGAGTCAGTAACAGGCGGTTACTGACGGTAAGCGGGAATCCCCTATGTGGTCAGGCCTCGTGCGGCTTGACCTTCCATTCTGTGCGCAGTCAACGGGACGCGGAAGCTGCGAGTGCTTTCGTACGGTATCGTCCTGTCACAGAAATTGGTGGCATAGTGGTGGGATAATCCCAGGCGGCTTTTCATCACCCGATTGGAGAAGCCGAGTTACTCAGGAGAGGAGTAACTGCAGCGCAGGAGGACGCACAAGATGGCGGAATTCAGCGGAATGTCCAAGGAGGATCTGGAGATCGTATGCCAGGGGAAGGGTGTGGATATCCCTTCCAACGCGTCCAGGAGCGTCATGCAGGCGGCGCTCAGGAGCTGGGAGGAGTCTCATCGGGCGGAGGTGGAAAGCACTGACGGCGTCAGCATCGCAGAGGGCGGCCCAACAGTGGACCTTCGTGAGGAACCGGTGAGAACCACAAGCCCCGCCCTCTCTTACAGCAGCAATGTTTCCCAGCAATCCCTAGCAGGGCCAGGATCCCAACGTCCCAGGGGGGGCGACCCGGATACCCTAGCAGATCGGCTAGCGGAATTGGGGGAAAGGGCAACGGAGCAAGAACGCATGCTTGTCATTCGGATGTGGCATGCGGAGCGGGCACCACAGGCCGTGGTACCCCGGGAGCCGTTGTCAGCTGTTGTACACAGATCAGGACGTATTCAGTTTGCCAAGTTTGCAGACAGTGATGGGGACATTGATGGACATTTACAAGTTTTTGAAAGGACTTGTAAACTACATGATCTACCCAAGTCAGAGTGGGTGAGACACCTTGTGCCCACTCTGCATGGAGAGGCCTTGGAGGCCTATCGAGGAGTGGCGACGGAGGACTGTGGGAACTACGACGAAGTCGCAAAGGCCCTCCTCCAGCGATTCTTCATCACTCCAGAGTCTTACAGGAAGAAATTCAGAGACTTGCCTAAGAATCCTAGCAGCACCCATGAGCAGTTCGCCACCCAGCTGCGGCAGTACGTGGTGAAGTGGGTGAAGGATTCGGAAGCCACTACATGGGACGCACTGATCGACCTGATCTGCAGGGAGCAGTTCTACCGCCGGTGCGCCCAGGAAGTGAAGGAGTGGGTGCTAGATCGGGAGCCACCCAGCTTAAAGATGGCTGCCCAATTAGCCGACAAGTATGTGGCAATTCGGCCACGGGGGCAGAAGCGCCCCGCCAGCAGCCAGCTCCAACAGACTGTACCACCAAGGGGACCACCCTCTTCAACTCATCACCCCCAAAGACAAGCATCTTCCAACATGGGTGCTCTTGGCCAGCAACCGCACCGCAGCGTCCCTGCAACTGATCAGAGATCATCGGTGCCACGACTGGAGAAGAAGTGCTACGGCTGTGGGAAAATCGGACATCTGAGGATGAACTGTTCTGCATCCCAAGCACCCCAGACTCGTGCCCCAAATCCGAGTGCTGGAGCCCGGATCGCTTGTTTGACGAGAGGAGATGAGCCTACAGAGACTGTTCCCCCTCCAGTCAGTCCGATGGAGTGTGGCGAGAGACAGGTGCACTCTGCGGAGAGAGTCACCTGCATGGCCAAACAGCCCCTACACAACATGTGGAGGCACCTGCAGCCAGTCCACGTGGGACCTCTGCAGGGAGAAGGCCTAAGAGACTCTGGGGCCTCAATCACTGTGGTGAGCCCCCACCTTATAGATCCTGCTGCAGTATTGCAGGGTCGCACTGCCACGATCACCCTGGCAGAAGGAACAGAAAAAGCGGTTCCCATGGCAAGAGTCTACCTGGACTGGGGAGCTGGACCAGAGTTGCGAGAAGTTGCCGTCATGGATGGTCTCCCAACTGATGTGGTCCTAGGAAATGATCTGGGTGGTGAGATCGTCACTACGTTTGTTGGCGCCATTTCCCGGAGTCAAGTTCCAAAACCACCGTTGACATCAGCTACTCCAGCACAGCCCAGCCCAGAGGAAAAGACTACAGCTGCTAGACAACTGCCAGCACAGCCAACCACAGCATCAACCAGCCCAGAGGAAAAGATCACAGCGGCTAGATCAGTACATCGACCCCGCATGCCTTTTGCCTCTGGTATGCCTACGTCCCCTAGCAACGCAGAGGATGTCGGTTCCAGCTCGTGTGATCCTGTGGGGGTGCCCAATGATGCTCCTGACCCAAGTGGTTTGCCAACTCCGGCGGTGAGTATGAGAAACCACATTGACTTTTCCATGACTGACCCCTACCAGACTGACCCTAGTAGTCCCCACCTAGATCCCCCTGTAGAGTGTCCCAATTTAGGAGAGATTGAGGGCCACAGGCAGGAGTTTAGGGAGGCTCAACTCTTTGACCCATCCCCGAAAGGCATGAGGCGCCACTCTGGCAGCGGCCTTGACAGGGTTGGGGCAGGAAGTTTGGCCGGGCGGGAAGGGTTAAGGTACAGGGTAGCCAGGAAAGTGGGAGGGGATAGACCAGATAGGGAATGTGTCCAACTGGTCCCCTCAGGGAACGTTCCTGCGCAACCGGTGTCGGTTGCCAGCGAAACCCCTTTGGACAGCAACCCGGAGATAGACCGTACCCTGAAGTGCCTGACACAGAGCTTACCCTGGTCTGGAATGTCGGATGACGCCCAGACCAACTGTAAGGCTGGTGCCATGCGTTGGCAGCCGGGGCACTCCAGCGGTTGTGTTGTCTCTGGGCCTCTGCCCATAGGAGAACCCTTGCAGCAAGTTGCTGTGGACATAGCAGGTCCCCTACCTGTGCACCGTAGATCGGGGAAGACACACAGCCTCCCTGTAGTGGATGCCACACAGGATCCAGAGGCTGGTGGTCTGGCCGCCATCACTGTGGCACAGGTAGCGGACGAGGAGGAAGGAGTAGGCCTAGGTGACAGGGTAGGTTTCCCGAGTCATAGGTCGACAGAGGAGGATTGGAGGGCAGGTCTGACAGTAAGGGCAGACAGTTGCCAGATAAGTATGACAGAGGTGCAGTGCCTGGGGCACCATGTGGGAGGAGACAGGGGTAGGCCCAACCCAGAGGGGGTGGAGGCAACCAGAGGCTGTCCCCGACCCACATCACCCAGACCGGTACTGACCTTAGAACCTGTAAGGCCCTACGGACATGTTGTCATTGACTTTAGTCCTGTAGTGAACCCCTTGACAGAGATGGCTAGGAAGGGCATTCCCAAGTCAGTGGACTTTGCACCCGCTTGCGAGTTGGCATTCCAGTCATTGAAAGAGGCTCGGGTACCCGCTCCAGTGCTGATGGCGCACATTCTTGACCAGGACTGTGTGTTACGAACTATTGCGCCACTGCACGGACTGGGAGCAGTACCGAGCCAGAAAGAGCCATATGGGCAGGAGCACCCTGTGGCCTGTTTGAGCAGAAAACTGCTATTGTGGGAGGTGGGGTATGCCACAGTTGGGACACCGTGGGTGGCACTTGTTTGTAACCGGCCCCCCACCGTGGTGACTTACCACCTACCTGTTAGGTGGCTGCAACCTACCTTGGGGGAATTGGACAGACTTTTGTGGTGGAGCCTTGAACTTGGACTTCAGGTGGACTATTTGAACATTGTGCACCCACGAAGAGAGGCCCACTACACTATGGATGAACTGTCTAGGCCAGAGCCTACACCCCCCAGGTAGCGTCCCCTTCACCCCAACGGACTGCGGGACCAGGACCCAAATCGTTGGGACATGGGTCCCTGGTTGACCCGCTTGAATGGGGGGGGAGGAGTGTGGCCGGAGAGCCCCAGCCACGAGGCAAATGGCCGCCCTGGCACTGAAGGGGTTAATCCCTAGTGCCCGGCGCCATTTGCAGAGACAAAGGGGCGCTTGGCGCCAAATTTGAATTATGTTGGGCGCTAGGCGCCGTGATGTGTAAATGTATAAAAATGTATTTTTATAATATGCACCGTGGTCCCGGACCCCTCCGGAGACCACGGCAGGGAGGACAGCCCCCGGCGCGCTCAGCAGTGTGTGCGCGCCGGGGGAGAGGAGGCAGCCGCTGACCGCCAGAGTCCGGGAGCTCCGCTCCCGGCAGCGGTCAGTGTAGCCCCGGGCGCACTGGAGTGTGCGCGCCGGGGAGAAGGGTGAGCGCTGCGGCTGGGAGCTCGGCTCCCGCTGCAGTGCTCTCTGTGAGAGCCGCCGCTGGGGGCCGGGAGCTCTGCTCCCAGCGCCTCAGCCCAGCACGGGTGGCCAGCCGCAGCAGCCGGGACGGACGTCCCGGGCTGCTAGTCGGCGAGGGGGGTGCGCTGCAGCCCGGCTCCCCGCCGGACGCTGCAGCGAGGCCACAAGACAGGCGCCGCTCAGGGGGGGACCGGGCTAGCCGGCTCCCTAGCGGCGTGGGCACATTAGGCGGGCGAGCAGGCTGATGAGCGCTGGGGTCCGGGAGCTACGCTCCCGGCGCCCCAGCACCACAACAAAGCCAGAGTCACGGCGGCCGGGACAAGTGTCCCGGGCCGCCGGGCTTAGGTACAGGGGGGTGCGCCGCTGCGTGCGGCGAGGCCACTGGTTAGTGCCACCCTGGGGGGACAGGGAGAGCCAGCTCCCTGGAACCCCAGAGGCAGGAAGGCAGGCTGGAGGATGGGGGAAGCCAGCCCCATACCTCCAGCACACAGAGAGCCCTAGCAGCCAGGCTGCAGGGCTAGGGAAGGCACTGCAGTGCCTGAGTATGTAGAGTCTGTGCAGGGCACAGGCTCAGTGTATATTTAAAAGGGGAAATGTACAGTGTGATTTTAAAATGTAATGTATTTAAAGATAAAATGCACTTACTTGATTGTGTGTCCCAGGAGGGGGGAATCCATAGCTGTGCAGGCTGATGGATTCTCCCAGACCTTTTCCCTAAAAACGGAATGCTTTCCCATCCAGCCTCACAGTTCCAATGGGGACAGGGAGAAAGAGAAGCAGCTTAGCTATAAAACAAGCTGAGTGGTTTCTTGGAGCTCCATGGAGATCAGCCGTAGTGGACCAGAGACCTGGACCGGGGAGCCAGGCTGCCCAGCTCTGGAGCCCAAATCCAGGCTGCAGGCAGTGAGAAGGGGTCCCGGGCAGGTTTCTGGAAGTCAGTTTAGGAGGGAAAACCTCCCCCCAGCCAGACTGAACGGCACCGTGGGAGTAGCCTGCTCTCCCAGATGGGAGAGACAAAGGAGACCGACCACTCCCCACTGTCCATAGGGAACAATGTTAGGTGTGCATGAGACCAGAGCATGCACAGCTCATGGGTAAACATTGATTGGTTGTGCACCACAGGGCGGGCTTACCCCCTGTGGTAAGGGGTCTTGGAGAGGGATAAAAGAAGGGCAGTTGGCCCATAGGAGTGTGTATTGTAACATCTTCTTCTGCTGAAACATCTTAATTGTATGCTGTTGCCCCTAGCAATAGGGAGGAGCCTTTTTAAAGGTTATTTGAGCAATAAACACCTTTGCCTCAAGAAGACTGCTTCATCTTGTGACCAACAGGGTTAGGCCAAACCTAGCCCCGTCCTCCGGCTGTCCAGGGAAGCACCTGACGTCTCCAGGCTCCGCCTTCCGCCAGCTACCGGTAGAGGCCTAGCAAGTGGCTAGTGGGGATTCGTCGACACCGCACAGGTGTGGTAAAGCAGTGCGTCGGCACATACAGAGCAGAACCGTGGTTCCAAACGCCACGGCAGGTTAGGAGTTTGGTGGTGGCAGCGAGAACCCGCCCACAGCGCAGTGGGTGGAGTCAGTAACAGGCGGTTACTGACGGTAAGCGGGAATCCCCTATGTGGTCAGGCCTCGTGCGGCTTGACCTTCCATTCTGTGCGCAGTCAACGGGACGCGGAAGCTGCGAGTGCTTTCGTACGGTATCGTCCTGTCACAGCCTCCAAGGCCTCTCCATGCAGAGTGGGCACAAGGTGTCTCACCCACTCCGACTTGGGTAGATCGTGTAGTTTACAAGTCCTTTCAAAGACTTGCAAATGTCCATCAATGTCACTGTCTGCAAACTTGGCAAACTGAACTCGTCCTGATCTGTGTACAACAGCTGGCAACGGCTCCCGGGGTACCACGGCCTGTGGTGCCCGCTCATCACGCCTCATCTGGATGATGATCAAGCGCTCTTGCTCCGTTGCCCTTTCCCCCAATTCCGCTAGCCGATCTGCTAGGGTATCCGGGCCGCCCCCCCCGGGACGTTGGGATCCTGGCCCTGCTAGGGATTGCTGGGAAACATGGCTGCTGGGAGAGAGTGCGGGGCTTGTGGTTCTCACCGATTCTGTGCGAAGGTCCACTGTTGGGTCGTCCTCTGCGATGCTGACGCCGTTGGTGTTTTCCACCTCCACCCGATGAGACTCCTCCTAGCTCCTGAGCGCCGCCTGCATGACGCTCCTGGACGCGTTGAAAGGGATTTCCACACCCTTCCCCTGGCATACGATCTCCAGATCCTCCTTGGACATTCCGTTGAATTCCGCCATTTTGTGCGTTCTCCTGCGCTGCAGTTACTCCTCTCCTGAGTAACTCGGCTTCTCCAATCGGGTGATGAAAAGCCGCCTGGGAATATCCCACCACTATGCCACCAATTTCTGTGACAGGACGGTACCGTACGAAAGCACTTGCCGTTTTCGCGTCCCGTGGTCTGCGCACAGAATGGAAGGTCAAGTCACACGAGGCCTGACCACATAGGGGATTCCTGCTTACTGTCAGTAACCGCCTGTTACTGACTCCACCCACTGCGCTGTGGGCGGGTTCTCGCTGCCACCACCAAACTCCTAACCTGCCGTGGTGTTTGGAACCACGGTTCTGCTCTGTATGTGCCGACGCACTGCCTTACCACACCTCTACCGGTAGCTGGCGGAAGGCGGAACTTGGAGACGCTAGGTGCTTCCCTGGACAGCCAGAGGACAGGGCTAGGTTTGGTTTAACCCTGTTGGTCACAAGATGAAGCAGTCTTCTTGAGGCAAAGATGTTTATTGCTCAATAACCTTTAAAAAGGCTCCTCCCTATTGCTAGGGGTAACACCATACAATCAGATGTTTTCAGCAGAATAAGATGGAATAATACACCCTCCTATGGGCCAACTGCCCTCCTTTTATCCCTCTCCAAGACCCCTTACCACAGGGGGTATGCCCGCCCTGTGGTGCACAACCAATCAATGTTTACCCATGAGCTGTGCATGCCTTGGTCTCATGCACAGCTAACATTGTCCCCTATGGACAGTGGGGAGTGGTCGGTCTCCTTTGACTCTCCCATCTTGGAGAATCAGGGTACTCCCCGGTGCCGTTCAGTCTGGCTGGGGGAAGTTTTCCCTCCTAAATCTGACTTCCAGAAACCTGCCCGGGACCCATCTCACTGCCTGCAGCCTGGATTTGGGCTCCAGAGCTGGGCAGCCTGGCTCCCCGGTCCAGGTCTCTTGGCCACTACGGGTGATCTCCATGGAGCTCCAAGAAACCACTCAGCTTGTTTCATAGCTGAGCTGCTTCTCTCTCTCTCCCTGTGCCTCTTGGAAGTGTGAAGCTGGATGGGAAAGCATTCCGTTTTTGGGGAAAAGGTCTGGGAGAATCCATCAGCCTGCACAGCCATGGATTCCCCCCTCCTGGGACACACAACCAAGTAAGTGCAATTTACCTTTAAATACATTACATTTAAATCACACTGTACATGTTATACATTTAAATACACTCTGAGCCTGCACAGGCTCCACATACCTAGGCACTGCAGTGCCTTACAACACACTGTACTTTCTCCTTTAAATATACACTGTCTGGTTTGTGAAATACTGTGTCCTAGCCCTGCAGCCTGGCTGCTAGGGCTCTCTCAGTGCTGGAGGTATGGGGCTGGCTTCCCCCACCCTCCAGCCTGCCTGCCTGCCACTGGGGTCCAGGGAGCTGGCTCTCCCTGTCCCCCCAGTGTGGCACTACCTTTGTGGCCTCGCCGCACACAGCGGCGCACCCCCCTGTACTGAAGCCCGGCGGCCCGGGACACTTGTCCCGGCCGCCGTGACTCTGGCTCTGTTGCAGCGCTGAGGTGCGGACCCCAGCGCTCATCAGCCTGCTCGGCAGCCTAATTTCACCCACGCCGCTAGGGAGTCGGCTAGCTCGGTCCCCCATGAGCGGCGCTGACTTGTGGCCTCGCCGCAGCGTCCGGTGGGGAGCCGGGCTGTGGCGCACCCCCCTCGCTGCCCGGGACGTTCATCCCTGCTGCCGCGGCTGGCCACCTCCGACGGGCTGAGGCGCCGGGAGCAGAGCTCTCGGCCCCCAACGGCGGCTCTCCCTTCTCCCCGGCGCGCACACTCCAGTGCGCCCGGGGTTACACTGACCGCTGCCGGGAGTGGAGCTCCCGGACTCCGGCGGTCAGCGGCTCCCTCTCCCCCGGCGCGCACACTCTGCTGAGCGCGCCAGGGGCTGCCCTGACTGCCGTGGTCTCCGGAGAGGTCCGGGACCACGGCACATATAAAAATACATGTACTTAAACATTTAATAAAACACGGCGCCTAGCGCCCAATACATTTTTCAAATCTGGCGCCAAGCGCCCATTGTCCTTTAAAATGGCGCCGGGCACTAGGGGTTAACCCCTTCAGTGCCGCGGCGGCCATTTGCCTCGTGGCTGGGCCTCTCCGGCCACACCTCCTCCCTCTGGTTTCCCTCAAATTCAAGCAGGAAGGTGACACTGTGATCTTGATAGCTCCGGCCTGGTGCAGTCACCATTGGTTCACAGATATCCACAGTCTATCCATAGACATTCCCTTTCCACTTTCTCTACAACCAGACCTCTTGTCTCCAGGTCCCGGTCTACACCCAGACTTAGCTTGACTGTCTTTGATGGTGTGGCGCTCCAGTTATCCCTCTTGAATGCTCCATGCCTGGAAGCCTGCTTTGGTCTGTATGTATAGTGTGGCATACTTTTTTCCAGTAGTGTGCTCAATGACACTATGATCCTCCGGGTTTTTCAGATTTCCAGAATCCTCTCAGCCTCCACTGAGCTTCTCTTAAGGTGCAGGTTTTGGATCTTAGTTTAGTTCCAGAAGTGGATTGCTCCATTGCCAGATGTGCCTACCTTCCTACAAGTAGTACTGCAGATTCAACCTCCCTTTGTCCCTCCGGTGACCCATGGGATTTGTCTCTAGTGCTCCGTGCAATAGAGCAGTCACGTCACTGTTTGAACCACTGGATCCTGTTGACCTCAAATGGTTAACAGCAGAGACTTTCTTTTGTTTATAGCCACAGCTTGAATGGTGTCAGACTTAGGAGCGCTGTTCTGCTGCTCTCCATTTCTAATCTTTCATCATAACAGCAGTCCTGTGGACCAAACGTGACTACTGTACCTCCCCAAGGTTGTTTCCAGCTTCCACCTGAATGAAGAAATAGTAGTTCTTTCCTTTCAATTCCAGACATCTCGGCAGGGGAGGCCTCCTTGGATGTTGCACATGCTCTTTGTATCGATGTGGACCATACTAGTTCCATCAGGAAAATGGATCCGCTCTGGATTCCACAAGTGCAGCTGGCCAGCTAATAGACTTTGGCCAGATGGCTTCGCTTGACTATCTCATAGTGTAACATGCAGGCTGACCTCCCTGTGCCGGCTATAGTCTTTGCTCCCTTTACTTGTTCTGTGTGACCTTCGTGGGCTGCCCATCGTGGCATGTCTGCTGAACAACTATGCAAGGCAGCCATGTTGTCTTCTGTCCATATGTTAGGTTCTATGCCTTTGATATGTTTGCCTCTCAAGATGCCTCATTAGGATGGAACATTCTCCTCTGAGCTTAGGAGTGTCCCCTGCTTAGTTCAACTGCTTTGGTGCACCCCCAAGGTCCTCCCTGTGGATGCCTATGGACTTTGCAGAAGGAAATAAGAGTTATGGTAAAGCTTACCCTTGTTAACTCTCTTCCTTTGAGGTCCATAGGTTCTACAAGGCATCCACCCTGATGCACCGAGCTACAATGGGTTACTCTTCTCTGTCACCAGTTCTCGTCTCATGGTTGTGTTTCTTGTGTCTACAATTCTTCCTTCTCTCCTCTCCAGCTCCTGCTGTGGGCTTGTTAACAAAAACTGAGGAGCCTGAGTTGTGGGTGGGGTTTGAGGGAGATGGACCAATGCATCTTGATGGCAAAAAGCTCAACTGTTCAGTGCCTGTTCTTGGTCTCCACCATAACCATAGGTCATTCCTGTGGATCCTATGGACCTCGAAGAAAAAGTAAACAAGGGTAATTTTTACCATATCTCTTGTTCTTTAGGGATGGGAAAAAATGTAAGTGCTTCTTTAGCATAGTGGAGGAACTTGGAAGGAGTGCAGAAAAGTGCAAAAAATTAAAGTGTAATACTAAAAGTAACAGACGTTTGTATCAAAAAGGTCAGGAAAAACACAAGGAAAAGGAAGCCGGTGTGTTTTGAGAAAGAAGTAGAAGTAGTGTGAAAGCAAAAAAAAGATGGCTTTTAGGAAATATAAACACACAAAATAATGAAGAAAAAGAGATAGATCTTGTTAGACAGAAGGAGACTGAGAAGGTAATCAGATGTTCAATGAGACAAGCTGAGGAGAAAATGGCCCTGTCAGTGTGTAAAGGGGACAAAACTGTTTTTAGGAATATAAACAAAAGGCAGAATAATAAGAGTGAGGACAGAGTAGGAGTCTTGTTGAGGGAGACAATGTAATAACACATCATCTTAATTATTTTTGCTCAGTATTCACTACAGAAAGAGGAAGGGGCCACAAATAAATTGTAGGTATAATCAGAAAAATGAGACCAGTACATTTACAGAGGAGAAGGTCCTAACAGAACTCTCAAAACTGAAAGTGGATAAATCAATGGGGCCAGGTGGATATATTCAAGGATAGTAAAAGAGGTTAAAGAGCACCATTAACTGAATTGTTCAACCAGTCACTAGCCACAGGAGTAATTCCAGAGGACTGGAAAAGATTGAATGTAGTCTCTCTGCACAAAAGTGGAAGCAAGGAAGACGCAAGCAACTACTATCCAGTGAGCCTTATATCAGTAATAGAGAAAAATGAATGGCGACATTCTTAAAAGAAAGATTTATAGATTATATCAAGTCCAGCAATTTACAGGATCCCAAACAGCATGGATTTACTGGGAAAGATCTTGTCAAACAAACCTTATTGACATTTTTTGACTGGATGATTAATAATAATATTAATTTTATTTATGTAGCGCTCTTTCTCCAATAGGACTCAAGGTGCTTAACAGATACATAACATAATATAGTACAGAAAATAATTAAGTACAGAACAGATTTTCATAAAATACAGAAGCATTAAGATACTAAAGGGACATTATGGAAATGCTTGAGTAAACAGGAAAGTCTTGGATCTATTTTTGAAGGATTCTATAGTTGGGGCCTCTCGCACTGTGCGGGGAAGTGAGTTCCATAGAGTCGGAGCCGCATGACTAAAAGCTTGACCCCCAGATGAATTCCCGGAGATTCTAGGTACTGTTAGTAGTCCTTAATCTACAGATCGCAGTAATGGAGTGGGGCAGTATGGGGTCAGAAGCTGCTTCAGTACCTTGGGCCCTTGTCATATAGGGCATTGAAACTCAGTAAGCAAATCTTGAAGACGTTAAGGGAGTAGAGGATGGGTGTTATGTGGCTGGGACGCGGCTGGTTGGGTAACAGCCTGGCAGCTGTGTTTTGCACCAGCTGTAAGCGGTGCAATTCTTTTGCTGGGAGACCAAGGTAGAGGGCATTACAGTAGTCTAATCGAGATGCTACAAATGCATGGATGACTTTTGGCAGATCATCTGAGGGAATTAAGTGCTTGATTCTGGCTATGTTCCGCAGGTGAAAGAATGAGGATTTGATTGTGGCTGATATCTGGTGTGTAAGTGTCAGATGCCACCATCCAGGACAACGCCAAGATTCCGCACACGATCAGTGGTCTGTAATTCTGAATCCCCGAGTGTAAGTCCAGTTGGTTGGCTATGCTGCAGTCTTGTCCTTTGATGTTGCTGTCCTATCATAAGGACCTCTGTTTTAACCGGGTTCAGTCGTAGCCAACTGGCGCTCATCCACTCCTGGAGCTCAGCTAGACAGCCATTTAGGGTGGCTATTGGGTTATCAGTGCCCGGAGCAAAGGACAAGTACAGTTGTGTATCATCTGCATAAAGTAATTGAGAAAGGGGTGGTCCATGCATATAGCTTATCTAGACTTTAGTAAGGCTTTTGGCACTGTCCCACACCGCAGACTGCTAAATAAACTTGAAAGCTTGGGATTGGATACTTAGGGCTATATTTACTAAGGTGTGAATTTTTTAGATGTGGAGATGTGCCCATAGAAACCAATCATCTAGGAGCAGCTAGATAAGTGTTGAGTAGAATCTAAAAGCTAGATTCTGATTGGTTGCTATGGGCAAAATCTCCACTTCTAAATAAAAAAAAACACCTTAGTAAATATACTCCTAGGATGGTTGAATGTATAAGAGCTTGTTTGCAGAATAGAAAAAAATAGAGTTGTAGTAAATGGAGTGCATTCACAGGAGAGAAATGTTACAAGTGCAATACCCCAGGCATCTGTACTTAGACCGCTGCTTTTTCATGTCTTTATTGGTGACATGGCAAATAGCATTAAAGGGAAAGTACAGTATGCCTTTTTGCAGATGACACAAAGGTATGCAACAGGGTAGACACACAGGAGGGGTAAAACAAATGATTGAGGATCTAAGTAGATTAGAGGAATGGTCAAGAGTGCGGCAAATACAGTTTAATGCCCAAAAATGCAAAAGTCTCAAAAACCCAAAGGCTAAATATTGTATTAATGGAACTATACTGGAAACTACTGAGGAGGAAAGGGATCTAGGAGTCACTATTTCAGATGACATAAAGGATAAATATAGTATTAATGGCACTATACTGGAAACTACTGAGGAGGAAAGGGATCTAGGAGTCACTATTTCAGGTGACATAAAGGATAAATATAGTATTAATGGCACTATACTGGAAACTACTGAGGAGGAAAGGGATCTAGGAGTCACTATTTCAGGTGACATAAAGGATAAATATAGTATTAATGGCGCTATACTGGAAACTACTGAGGATGAAAGGGATCTAGGAGTCACTGTTTCAGGTGACATAAAGGATAAATATAGTATTAATGGCACTATACTGGAACTACTGAGGAGGAAAGGGATCTAGGAGTCACTATTTCAGGTGACATAAAGGATAAATATAGTATTAATGGTCCTATACTGGAAACTACTGAGGAGGAAAGGGATCTAGGAGTCACTATTACAGGTGACATCAAGGATAAATATAGTATTAATGGCGCTATACTGGGAACTACTGAGGAGGAAAGGGATCTAGGAGTCACTATCTCAGGTGACATAAAGGATAAATATAGTATTAATGGCGCTATACTGGAAACTACTGAGGAGGAAAGGGATCTAGGAGTCACTATTTCAGGTGACATAAAGGATAAATATAGTATTAATGGCACTATACTGGAACTACTGAGGAGGAAAGGGATCTAGGAGTCACTATTTCAGGTGACATAAAGGATAAATATAGTATTAATGGCACTATACTGGGAACTACTGAGGAGGAAAGGGATCTAGGAGTCACTATTACGGGTGATATAAAGGAAAAATATAGTATTAATGGCACTATACTGGAAACTACTGAGGAGGAAAGGGATCTAGGAGTCACTATTACGGGTGATATAAAGGAAAAATATAGTATTAATGGTACTATACTGGGGACTACTGAGGAGGAAAGGGATCTAGGAGTCACTATCTCAGGTGACATAAAGGCAGGTAAGCAATGTAACAGCAATGAGGAAGGCTAGTCAGATGCTTGGTGCATAGGGAGAGGAATCAGCAGCAGAGAGAAGTAATAATGCCACTGTATAGGTCATTGGTACGGCCTCATCTAGAATACTGTTTTCAATTCTGGAGGCCATATCTCTAGAAGGATATTACTACAGTAGAGACTCTACAAAGAAGAGCAACTAAAATTGTGCATGGCCGACATCACCCAACTTACCCAGAAAGTCTAAAAAAATCTCACTGTATAGTGTGGGACAGAGAAGGGAAAGGGGGGACATAATAGAAACTTTCAAATATATCAAGGGTCTTAAAGTCCAGGAGGAAAACATTCTCCAAATGAAGAGAAGTAATAGGACACGAGGACATGCACTGAGACTGGAGGGGGGAGGTTCAGGGGAAATTTGAGGAAAAATTTCTTTACAGAAAGGGTAGTGGACAAGTGGAATAGCCTCCCATCAGAGGTGGTTTAGGATAAGACAGTAGAGCAATGTAACATGCATGGGCTAGATATAAGGATCCTTACACAGAAATAAGGATCAAATAAGGTTTGAGGTAACAATATGGTTAAAAAAGTGACAGACTAGATGGTCCAAGTGGTTCAAATCTGGCGTCAAATTCTATGTTTGACAAATAGAAGTGTTATTAGTTTTATCAATTAACAAAATGCAAAGTGAATGAACAGAAGAGAAATAAAAATCAAATCAGTATTTGGTGTGACCACATTTTGCCTTCAAAACAGCATCAATGCTTCTAGGTTGCACACAGTTTCTGAAGGCATTCGGCAGGGAGATTGTTCCAAACATCTTGGAGAACTAACCATAGATCTGTGGATGTAGGCTTGCTCAAATCCTTCGGTCTCTTCATCTAATCCCAGACAGACTCGATGTTGTTGAGATCAGAGCTCTGTGGAGGCCATATCATCCCTCCTTTATGCTGAAGATAGTTCTTAACAACATTGGCTGTATGTTTGGGATCGTTGTCCTGCTGCAGAAATTTGGAGCCAATCAGATGCCTCCTTGATGGTAGTGCATAATAATAGGATTTTGGTACTTACCAGGTAAATCCTTTTCTTTGAATCCATAGGGGGCACTGGAGTACTCTTGGGATATGGACGGGCTTCCGTAGGAACAGCACTGAATATTTAAATTTAGAAACACTCCACCCCTCCATATCCCTGAGCACTTCTCAGTGTTTTTTACTGAGCCGAACAGGAGCTATAGAGAGGTTGACAATGGAGTATTACATATAACATAACGGACAATAACGAAGTTGACACATAACGTTACTGACAACTAAACAGTTGACACCCTAACCAGCACTTGTAATTTGAACCAGTCGGTGAAAGTGTGTTACCATAAGATCCTCAGAACTAACCACAAGTAGGTAAAACTGCTCTGGGTGGGCGTCCAGTGCCCCCTATGGATTCAAAGAAAAGGATTTACCTGGTAAGTACCAAAATCCTATTTTCTTTATCATCCATTAGGGGTCACTGGAGTACTCTTGGGACGTACCAAAGCTTCCCCCGTGGGCGGGAGAGCTGTTTGGCACTTGTAACACTAGGCGGCCAAAGCTAGATGCTGATGCCGCAAAAGTATCAAACTTGTAAAAGCGCACAAACGTGTGCACTGAAGACCATGTAGCCGCCCGGCAAAGCTGCGTCGAAGAAGCCCCACGACCAGCTGCCCATGAAGTTCCCACAGAACGTGTGGAATGAGCGGTTACTGACGTAGGCGGTTGTAACCTAGCATGAAGGTAAGCCTGACGTATGGTCAGTTTTATCCATCTGGATAAAGTTTGTTTAGATGCTGGCCAACCTATCTTGGCAGCATCATAGAGAACAAATAACGTATCCGTCTTACGAACTGAAGACGTTCGGGATACATAAACGCGTAATGCGCGTACCACATCCAGAGTTCCAGAATGTGCTGTCAACACAGGAACTACTATTGGTTGATTGATGTGAAAAGATGACACTACCTTTGGTAAGAAGGCGGGATTCGTCCGAAGTTCCGCTCTGTCATCATGAAACACCAAATACGGTGGCTTGCATGACAAGGCACCCAAATCCGAAACACGCCTTGCCGAAGCTAAGGCTAGGAGAAAAATTGTTTTCCAAGTGAGAAACTTTATATCCACTTGTTGTAAGGGTTCAAAATATGAAGACTGTAAGAACTCCAAAACCAGATTCAAGTCCCATGGCGCTGTAGGTGGAATGAATGGAGGCTGTACCCTGAGTACACCTTGGAGAAAAGTGCGTATAGACGGCAATAGAGCCAAACGTCTTTGAAAGTAAATTGACAAAGCAGATACCTGCACCTTCAGTGTAGATAAACGCAATCCTCCATCTAACCCTGTTTGTAGAAACAACAACAGGCGGCATACCTTGAAAGCTGATGTCGGAAATTTCCGAGCTTCACACCAACCTATATAGGCACGCCATATTCTGTAATAATGAGCTGCCGTAACCGGCTTCCTAGCTCGTAACATGGTTGGTATAACTGAATCTGGAATGCCCTCTCTTCTTAAGAGGGCGGTCTCAACAGCCACCCCGTCAAACGCAGCCGCGCTAAATCGGGGTAAAGAAACGGACCCTGTTGTAACAGGTCTGGACGTATCGGGAGCGGCCAAGGATCGTCTGCGAGTAATCCTCGGAGATCCGAGAACCAAGCTCTCCGAGGCCAATGAGGCGCCACTAGTATGACTGTGACCGACTCTCTTTTGATCCGTTTTAGCACCAAAGGGAGCAACGGAAACGGTGGAAACAGATACACAAGACTGTACGGCCACGCGACAGTGAGAGCATCCACCGCCACTGCCTTTGGATCTCTTGTTCTGGACACATACTGGAACGTTTGGTGATTGTGTCGAGATGCCATCAGGTCCACCTGAGGATAACCCCATCGCTGAACCAACATGTGAAACACTTCTGGATTTAATGACCATTCGCCTGGATGAAAATCCCGACGACTGAGATAATCGGCTTCCCAGTTGTCCACTCCCGGAATGAACACGGCCGACAATATCACCTGGTGGCATTCCGCCCAATTGAGGATTCGAGCTACTTCCCGCATTGCCATGCGGCTTCTCGTTCCTCCTTGTTTGTTGATGTATGCGACCGCCGTCGCATTGTCCGACTGCACTTGGACAGGCTGAGAGCGAATCCTGTGCACTGCTTGTCGTAGCGCATTGTAAATTGCGCGGAGTTCTAGAACATTTATAGACAGCAATTTCTCGTGATCCGCCCAGAGACCCTGGAGCTGACAATTTTGAATTACCGCTCCCCAACCTCTGAGACTGGCGTCCGTAGTTAGAATTATCCAGTTCCAAACTCCGAACCGTCTTCCTGCGGTTAAATTGTGTTCCTTGAGCCACCAGAGCAGAGAGACTCTTGCTATTGGCGACAACCTCACCCTGTGGTGAATCTGTAGATGCGAGCCCGACCACTGGGCAAGCACGTTCAGCTGAAATGGACGAGAGTGAAATCTTCCGAACTGAAGCGCCTCGAAAGCTGCCACCATTGTGCCTAAAAGGCGAATGCACAAGTGTACCGACACTGTGCGTGGCTTGAGCACTAATTGTACTAGATGGCGTAGCATTTGTACTTTCTGTTGTGGTAGGTAAATTCTTTGATTGACCGTATCGAGAATCATACCTAGGAACTGAAGGCGTTGAGACGGAATTAGATGTGATTTCTTGAAATTTACAATCCAACCGTGGTGAACCAGTACATTGTATGTTAGCAGCGCATGTTGGGTAAGTATCTGTCGAGACGGAGCTTTGATGAGCAGATCGTCTAAATACGGAACTATTGTCACTCCCAGGGATCTGAGGTGAGCTATCATCACAGACATCACTTTGGTGAATACCCGAGGCGCTGATGACAGGCCAAACGGTAGAGCCTGAAACTGGTAATGGTTCTGGCGTATTGCAAACCGCAAGAATTTCTGATGAGGCTGCCAAATTGGAATGTGTAAGTACGCATCCTTGAGGTCTAGCGCAATCATAAATTCCTTGGTCTCTAACCCCGCAATCACCGAACGTAGAGACTCCATTTTGAATCTGTAGTAAGTTACGTACTGATTGAGCCCCTTTAAGTTCAATATTGGTCTGACTGAGCCATCCGGCTTCGGTACCACAAACAGACTTGAATAATAACCCTGACCCTGTTGGTGTACAGGGACCGGAATCAACACTGCCGAATCCAGTAAGGACTGAATGGCAATTTGCAAAACCGTCCTCTTGTCGTCCGACAGAGGCAATCCTGTCTTGAAAAACCTCAGAGGCGGAAGACAGTCGAACTCTATTTTGTAACCTTTTAACACTAAATTGCGGATCCAGCCCTCCGCGGATGTGTGGAACCACGCCACATGGAACGTCTGAAGGCGTGCTCCCACAATTGGAGAACCGAGATGGGCTGGTAACCCGTCATGCCACTGGCTTGTCGGTAACCTTAGCGTCTTGGCGAGTTGTGTTGGTTTGATGGAAACCACGTCCTCGACCACGTCTAGCAGGCGTGGCTGATCCTCTGCCACGTCCTCGAAAGGGCTGAGGTCTAAAGGATTTGAACGAAGGTCCAGCGTACCTTCTTCTTGGAGCCGGTGGAGGCAATGGTAAGAAAACAGACTTACCTCCCGTAGCCTCCGCAATCCATGCGTCCAATTCTGGACCAAACAACTTCTTGCCATCGTAAGGCAACGCCTCTATACTTCGTTTGACCTCTGCCTCCGCCTGATAAGTACGCAGGTAGAGTGCTCTTCGTGCCGTAACTAGCGACGATGAAATACGAGAAGTGAGCTGACAGACGTCAGTAGACGCTGTACAGAGATACTCTACAGCCTCAATCATTTGATTTACCAGAATTATTAGGTTTTCATCATGTAGAGAAGATTTGAGTTCTGTAAGCCATATTATGAGCGCCTTAGTTACCCAAATGCCAACCAATCCAGGTCTTAGCATCACACCTGCTGCTACATACATGGATTTTAGCATAGTTTCTATCTTGCGATCTGAAGGATCTTTAAGCGTAGTAGCTGCTGGCACTGGTATGGTTAATTTCTTGGTAAGCTTTGACACTGAAGAATCAACTATTGGTGGATTCTCCCATGTACACGTTACCGAGTCTGGAAACGGATAACTAGACTTAAACCTGCGAGGTATAGAAAACCGTTTATCTGGATTCTGTCGTGTTTCTACTAACATCTGATTTAAAGAATCCGACACAGGAAAACTTACTGGCGTCTTCCGTCGTTTAGTAAATACGACCTGATCATTGGTGAGAGGCTTCTCAGCTTCAGGAAACCTTAGAGACTGACGTACCGCTCTGATGAGATCATCAATGCCGGAACTGTTAAAATCCTCGCCATCTGACTCCACTTCGCCCTCCTCACCCTCATCGTGTTCCGTGAGGTCTGGCATGGAATCGTCAGAATGCAACATAGCAGACACTGGAAAATCATAAGACATATGAAAATTATCCCGTCTGCCCAAAATGGATTTGGACCTTACGCAAGGCTGAGATGTCTCCGGTAGTTCTGGTGGTCTCACCCTAGAGTCAGATCTTATCGTTTCTCGCTCCAGACGAGCAGCGGTCATTTCTGTCTGTAATCTATCCAGTACATTTACTAACATACCCCAC
The DNA here is from genome assembly GCF_028390025.1 of Pseudophryne corroboree. NCBI lineage: Eukaryota > Metazoa > Chordata > Amphibia > Anura > Myobatrachidae > Pseudophryne > Pseudophryne corroboree. The sequence continues at coordinate 5,967,101 of NC_086448.1, forward strand.
GGAGGATCCGGTGAGGACATTGGTTGTAAAACTGGCGCAGAAATGGTATTCTGAACGGAATCCACAAAACATACTGTACATGTGGTAGATGCATCCGGTAACACACTGCCACATACTTTGCAATTATGCTTTTTAGTTTTTGCTGGTGCCTTACTCATTATGGCGACAGACAATACAATACACAAAAAACAGACACTTGCACGACTCAGTAAAATAGCAATAAGGTGTCTCTGTATATAAATCTGGCCAAGTGCAGTACACGTTGCCAGTACTAAGAAAATGTGATCCCAAATTCCCACTAACACCCCTGCGCCTCCGGTGGAGTAGAGATGTAGGACAGGAACATTCTGGAATCACAGCAGGAAGCATGGTTAAACATGGCTGCCATGCTAACTTATACATATAATCCTAGTGCTGGTTTCAAAACTTTCACTGATTATAATGCAACCATCTCTGCAGCCTCTTATCTGCTGCTGCAGTATTTCATATGCCGCTTATTGCCCCCTGTATTTATTATTGTTTGTCCCCCCTGTAATGGCTGCCTGCTCTTTCTACTTAGGGCAGCGCAGCGTGTGGGGCCCCAGCGGGTATCGCAGAGCGCTGTGAGTCCGAGTGAGCCGCGTGTTTCCCAGCGGTGGGACCCGGTGTAATAGCGGCGGCCAGCCTAAGCGAGAGAGCTGCTGCGGCCGAGATCAGCGCCTGCACGGAGGTCTGTTATGGCCGTTGGGAGGGCGCCTGAGTGGGGAGAGCAGCGGCGTGTACAGACGCCTGGAGCGCTAAGCGCTAACAATGTCCCCACACCTCGGGGCGGCAGCGGGAGCTGACCGCCCCGTTCTTCACATACCTTAATCCTGCAGTTGTGCGGAGGCTCCGACGGGGCTTCTTAAACAAGCGCCGGCCAGCCTGTGCAGGAGGCTGTGTGTGTGGCTGTGAGGGAGCTCTTTCAGAGAGGCCCGACACGCCCGTGCTGCTATCAGCAGCTGCACTATCCCTGACCCTGCCTTTTGGAAGGGGGAAAGGGATGTGTCAAATAGTAGAAAAAAAATAAATAAAATTAAAAAAGAAAAATTAAAAATTTCTTCAAGTAACCGTGACTTCAGTTACCAAGCTGTTGCCACGTGCAGCACAGAAAAAACACTGAGAAGTGCTCGGGGATATGGAGGGGTGGAGTGTTTCTAAATTTAAATATTCAGTGCTGTTCCTACGGAAGCCCGTCCATATCCCAAGAGTACTCCAGTGACCCCTAGTGGATGATAAAGAAAGATAAGTACCTGCCTGTATTTCTCAGCATTGAAGCACAAAGAAACGGGCAACGTTGAGGACTGTAGATGCAGTGGTCGGCCAAGGAAACTTAGCGCATCAGATCAAAGACACATCACGCTTCCCTTTGAAATCGGAAGATGTCCAGCAGTGCCATCAGTTTAGAACTGGCAGAAACCAGTGGGACCCAGGTACACTTATCTACTGTTCTGAGAAGTCTGGCCAGAAGTGGTCTTCATGGAAGAATTGTGTCCAAAAAGCCATACCTTCAGCGTGGAAACAAGGCCAAGCAACTCCAGTATGCATGAAAACGTAGGACCTGGGGTACAGAACATGGCAGCAGGTGCTCTGGACTGAGGAGACGCAATGTGAGATATTTGGCTGTAACAGAAGGCAGTTTGTTTGCCAAAGGGCTGGAGAGCAGAACAATAATGAGTGTCTGAAGGCAACAGTGACGCATGGTGGATGTTTCTTGAAAGTTTGGGGCTGCATTTTAGAAAATGTAATTGGGGGATTTGGTCAGGATTATCCATCACGCAGTACCATCAGGGAGGCATCTGATTGGTTCCAAATTTATTCTGCATCAGGACATCCCCAAACATACAACCAATGTCATTAAGAACTATCTTCAGCATAAAGAAGAACAAGGAGTTGTGGAAGTGACGATATGGCCCCCACAGATTTCTGTTCTGTTCATTCTCTTTACATTATGTTAATTGTTCAAAATTACCTATTAATACTTCTATTTTTGAAAGCATTTATACTTTCAGCATTTTTTCCACACCTGCTTAAAACTTTTGCACAGCACTCATATAATATTATATAATTGTAATAAATGGGGGCACTCACCAGTCTTCTATATGCAAATTTTTTATCAGCACAGAAACCGATATCACATCGATGTTTCAGTTCTCTCTAGGACCTTTTTCATAGTCTGATAAAAAATGTGCATATAGAAGACTAGTGCGTGCTCCCGTTTATTACAGTTACATTGGAATGGAGACTGGCTTTGGTTCCCCTCACTGGATGTCACCCCGGACAAAAGTTTTTAGCCACACCTGTTAATTATTTAATTCAAACCCGTTTCCACAGATGTAGAAAATGAAGCACCTGGCCACGCAGTCTCCATTTGCAAACGTCTGTGATAGAAAATGGGTCGTTGTGAAGAGCTCAGTGACACAAGCGTGGTGCTGTGATAGGACGCCACCTGTGCAATATGACAGTTCCTGACATTTCATCCCTGCTGGATATTCCACGGTCAGCTGCAAGTGATATTATTAGACAGTGCAAACGTTTAGGAACAACAGCAACTCAGCCACAGAGCGGGGTCAATGAACGCTAAGGCGCATGGTGCATAAAAGTCGCCAAGTACTGCCAATTCTATAGCCGAAGAGTTCAGAACTTCCACTGGCATTAATGTAATCACAACACTGTGCAACAGGAACATAATGAAATGTGTTTCCGTGGCCAAGCAGCTGCATGCAAGCCTCACATCACCAGGTCCAACGCCAAGCGTCGGCTAGAGCGGTGTAGAGCACGCCGACACGACTGTGGAGCAGTGGACACGTGTTCTGTGGAGTGGTGTAGAGCACGCCGACACTGGACTGTGGAGCAGTGGACACGTGTTCTGTGGAGTGGTGTAAAGCACGCCGACACTGGACTGTGGAGCAGTGGACACGTGTTCTGTGGAGTGGTGTAATGTACACCGACACTGGACTGTGGAGCAGTGGACACGTGTTCTGTGGAGAGGTGTAAAGCACACCAACACTGGACTGTGGAGCAGTGGGAACGTGTTCTGTGGAGTGGTGTAAAGCACACTGACACTGGACTGTGGAGCAGTGGACACGTGTTCTGTGGAGTGGTGTAAAGCACACCAACACTGGACTGTGGAGCAGTGGACACGTGTTCTGTGGAGTGGTGTAAAGCACACCGACACTGGACTGTGGAGCAGTGGACACATGTTCTGTGGAGTGGAGTAGAGCACGCCGACACTGGACTGTGGAGCAGTGGACACGTGTTCTGTGGAGTGGTGTAAAGCACACCGACACTGGACTGTGGAGCAGTGGACACGTGTTCTGTGGAGTGGTGTAAAGCACACCGACACTGGACTGTGGAGCAGTGGACACGTGTTCTGTGGAGTGGTGTAAAGCACACCAACACTGGACTGTGGAGCAGTGGACACGTGTTCTGTGGAGTGGTGTAAAGCACACCGACACTGGACTGTGGAGCAGTGGACACATGTTCTGTGGAGTGGAGTAGAGCACGCCGACACTGGACTGTGGAGCAGTGGACACGTGTTCTGTGGAGTGGTGTAAAGCACACCGACACTGGACTGTGGAGCAGTGGACACGTGTTCTGTGGAGTGGTGTAAAGCACACCGACACTAGACTGTGGAGCAGTGGACACGTGTTCTGTCGAGTGGTGTAATGTACACTGACACTGGACTGTGGAGCAGTGGACACGTGTTCTGTGGAGTGGTGTAAATCACACCGACACTAGACTGTGGAGCAGTGGACACGTGTTCTGTGGAGTGGTGTAATGTACACTGACACTGGACTGTGGAGCAGTGGACACGTGTTCTGTGGAGTGGTGTAAAGCACACCGACACTGGACTGTGCAGCAGTGGACACGTGTTCTGTGGAGTGGTGTAAAGCACACCGACACTGGACTGTGGAGCAGTGGACACGTGTTCTGTGGAGTGGTGTAAAGCACACCGACACTAGACTGTGGAGCAGTGGACACGTGTTCTGTCGAGTGGTGTAATGTACACTGACACTGGACTGTGGAGCAGTGGACACGTGTTCTGTGGAGTGGTGTAAAGCACACCGACACTAGACTGTGGAGCAGTGGACACGTGTTCTGTGGAGTGGTGTAATGTACACTGACACTGGACTGTGGAGCAGTGGACATGTGTTCTGTGGAGTGGTGTAAAGCACACCGACACTGGACTGTGGAGCAGTGGACACGTGTTCTGTGGAGAGGTGTAAAGCACACCAACACTGGACTGTGGATCAGTGGGCACATGATCTGTGGAGTGGTGTAAAGCACACCGACACTGGACTGTGGAGCAGTGGACACGTGTTCTGTGGAGTGGTGTAAAGCACACCAACACTGGACTGTGGATCAGTGGGCACATGATCTGTGGAGTGGTGTAAAGCACACCGACACTGGACTGTGGAGCAGTGGACACGTGTTCTGTGGAGAGGTGTAGAGCACGCCGACACTGGACTGTGGAGCAGTGGACACGTGTTCTGTGGAGTGGTGTAAAGCACACCGACACTGGACTGTGGAGCAGTGGACACGTGTTCTGTGGAGAGGTGTAAAGCACACCGACACTGGACTGTGGAGCAGTGGACACGTGTTCTGTGGAGTGGTGTAAAGCACACAGACACTGGACTGTGGAGCAGAGGACACGTGTTCTGTGGAGTGGTGTAAAGCACGCCGACACTGGACTGTGGAGCAGTGGACACGTGTTCTGTGGAGTGGTGTAAAGCACGCCGACACTGGACTGTGGAGCAGTGGACACGTGTTCTGTGAAGTGGTGTAAAGCACGCCGACACTGGACTGTGGAGCAGTGGACACGTGTTCTGTGGAGTGGTGTAAAGCACGCCGACACTGGACTGTGGAGCAGTGGACACGTGTACTGTGGAGTGGTGTAAAGCACGCCGACACTGGACTGTGGAGCAGTGGACACGTGTTCTGTGGAGTGGTGTAAAGCACACGGACACTGGACTGTGGAGCAGTGGACATGTGTTCTGTGGAGTCGTATAAAGCCCACTGACACTGGACTGTGGAGCAGTGGACACGTGTTCTGTGGAGTGGTGTAAAGCACACCGACACTGGACTGTGGAGCAGTGGACACGTGTTCTGAGGAGTGGTGTAAACACGCCGACACTGGACTGTGGAGCAGTGGACACGTGTTCTGTGGAGAGGTGTAAAGCACACCAACACTGGACTGTGGAGCAGTGGGAACGTGTTCTGTGGAGTGGTGTAAAGCACACTGACACTGGACTGTGGAGCAGTGGACACATGTTCTGTGGAGTGGTGTAAAGCACACCAACACTGGACTGTGGAGCAGTGGACACGTGTTCTGTGGAGTGGTGTAAAGCACACCGACACTGGACTGTGGAGCAGTGGACACATGTTCTGTGGAGTGGAGTAGAGCACGCCGACACTGGACTGTGGAGCAGTGGACACGTGTTCTGTGGAGTGGTGTAAAGCACACCGACACTGGACTGTGGAGCAGTGGACACGTGTTCTGTGGAGTGGTGTAAAGCACACCGACACTGGACTGTGGAGCAGTGGACACGTGTTCTGTGGAGTGGTGTAAAGCACACCAACACTGGACTGTGGAGCAGTGGACACGTGTTCTGTGGAGTGGTGTAAAGCACACCGACACTGGACTGTGGAGCAGTGGACACATGTTCTGTGGAGTGGAGTAGAGCACGCCGACACTGGACTGTGGAGCAGTGGACACGTGTTCTGTGGAGTGGTGTAAAGCACACCGACACTGGACTGTGGAGCAGTGGACACGTGTTCTGTGGAGTGGTGTAAAGCACACCGACACTAGACTGTGGAGCAGTGGACACGTGTTCTGTCGAGTGGTGTAATGTACACTGACACTGGACTGTGGAGCAGTGGACACGTGTTCTGTGGAGTGGTGTAAAGCACACCGACACTAGACTGTGGAGCAGTGGACACGTGTTCTGTCGAGTGGTGTAATGTACACTGACACTGGACTGTGGAGCAGTGGACACGTGTTCTGTGGAGTGGTGTAAAGCACACCGACACTAGACTGTGGAGCAGTGGACACGTGTTCTGTGGAGAGGTGTAATGCACACCAACACTGGACTGTGGAGCAGTGGGAACAGGTTCTGTGGAGTGGTGTAAAGCACACCGACACTGGACTGTGGAGCAGTGGACACGTGTTCTGTGGAGTGGTGTAAAGCACACCAACACTGGACTGTGGAGCAGTGGACACGTGTTCTGTGGAGTGGTGTAAAGCACACCGACACTGGACTGTGGAGCAGTGGACACATGTTCTGTGGAGTGGAGTAGAGCACGCCGACACTGGACTGTGGAGCAGTGGACACGTGTTCTGTGGAGTGGTGTAAAGCACACCGACACTGGACTGTGGAGCAGTGGACACGTGTTCTGTGGAGAGGTGTAAAGCACGCCGACACTGGACTGTGGAGCAGTGGACACGTGTTCTGTGGAGTGGTGTAAAGCACACCGACACTGGACTGTGCAGCAGTGGACACGTGTTCTGTGGAGTGGTGTAAAGCACACCAACACTGGACTGTGGATCAGTGGGCACATGATCTGTGGAGTGGTGTAAAGCACACCGACACTGGACTGTGGAGCAGTGGACACGTGTTCTGTGGAGAGGTGTAAAGCACGCCGACACTGGACTGTGGAGCAGTGGACACGTGTTCTGTGGAGTGGTGTAAAGCACACGGACACTGGACTGTGCAGCAGTGGACACGTGTTCTGTGGAGTGGTGTAAAGCACACCAACACTGGACTGTGGATCAGTGGGCACATGATCTGTGGAGTGGTGTAAAGCACACCGACACTGGACTGTGGAGCAGTGGACACGTGTTCTGTGGAGAGGTGTAGAGCACGCCGACACTGGACTGTGGAGCAGTGGACACGTGTTCTGTGGAGTGGTGTAAAGCACACCGACACTGGACTGTGGAGCAGTGGACACGTGTTCTGTGGAGAGGTGTAAAGCACACCGACACTGGACTGTGGAGCAGTGGACACGTGTTCTGTGGAGTGGTGTAAAGCACACAGACACTGGACTGTGGAGCAGAGGACACGTGTTCTGTGGAGTGGTGTAAAGCACGCCGACACTGGACTGTGGAGCAGTGGACACGTGTTCTGTGGAGTGGTGTAAAGCACGCCGACACTGGACTGTGGAGCAGTGGACACGTGTTCTGTGAAGTGGTGTAAAGCACGCCGACACTGGACTGTGGAGCAGTGGACACGTGTTCTGTGGAGTGGTGTTAATCACGCCGACACTGGACTGTGGAGCAGTGGACACGTGTACTGTGGAGTGGTGTAAAGCACGCCGACACTGGACTGTGGAGCAGTGGACACGTGTTCTGTGGAGTGGTGTAAAGCACACGGACACTGGACTGTGGAGCAGTGGACATGTGTTCTGTGGAGTCGTATAAAGCCCACTGACACTGGACTGTGGAGCAGTGGACACGTGTTCTGTGGAGTGGTGTAAAGCACACCGACACTGGACTGTGGAGCAGTGGACACGTGTTCTGAGGAGTGGTGTAAAGCACGCCGACACTGGACTGTGGAGCAGTGGACACGTGTTCTGTGGAGTGGTGTAAAGCACACCGACACTGGACTGTGGAGCAGTGGACACGTGTTCTGTGGAGTGATGTAAAGCACACCGACACTGGACTGTGCAGCAGTGGACACGTGTTCTGTGGAGTGGTGTAAAGCACGCCGACACTGGACTGTGGAGCAGTGGACACGTGTTCTGTGGAGTGGTGTAAAGCACACGGACACTGGACTGTGGAGCAGTGGACATGTGTTCTGTGGAGTCGTATAAAGCCCACTGACACTGGACTGTGGAGCAGTGGACACGTGTTCTGTGGAGTGGTGTAAAGCACACCGACACTGGACTGTGGAGCAGTGGACACGTGTTCTGAGGAGTGGTGTAAAGCACGCCGACACTGGACTGTGGAGCAGTGGACACGTGTTCTGTGGAGTGGTGTAAAGCACACCGACACTGAACTGTGGAGCAGTGGACACGTGTTCTGTGGAATGGTGTAAAGCACACCGACACTGGACTGTGGAGCAGTGGTCACGTGTTCTGTGGAGTGGTGTAAAGCACACCGACACTGGACTGTGGAGCAGTGGTCACGTGTTCTGTGGAGTGGTGTAAAGCACACCGACACTGGACTGTGGAGCAGTGGACACGTGTTCTGTGGAGTGGTGTAAAGCACACCGACACTGGACTGTGGAGCAGTGGACACGTGTTCTGTGGAGTGGAGTAGAGCACGCCGACACTGGACTGTGGAGCAGTGGACACGTGTTCTGTGGAGTGGTGTAAAGCACACCGACACTGGACTGTGGAGCAGTGGACACGTGTTCTGTGGAGAGGTGTAAAGCACGCCGACACTGGACTGTGGAGCAGTGGACACGTGTTCTGTGGAGTGGTGTAAAGCTCACCGACACTGGACTGTGCAGCAGTGGACACGTGTTCTGTGGAGTGGTGTAAAGCACACCAACACTGGACTGTGGATCAGTGGGCACATGATCTGTGGAGTGGTGTAAAGCACACCGACACTGGACTGTGGAGCAGTGGACACGTTTTCTGTGGAGAGGTGTAGAGCACGCCGACACTGGACTGTGGAGCAGTGGACACGTGTTCTGTGGAGTGGTGTAAAGCACACCGACACTGGACTGTGGAGCAGTGGACACGTGTTCTGTGGAGAGGTGTAAAGCACACCGACACTGGACTGTGGAGCAGTGGACACGTGTTCTGTGGAGTGGTGTAAAGCACACAGACACTGGACTGTGGAGCAGAGGACACGTGTTCTGTGGAGTGGTGTAAAGCACGCCGACACTGGACTGTGGAGCAGTGGACACGTGTTCTGTGGAGTGGTGTAAAGCACGCCGACACTGGACTGTGGAGCAGTGGACACGTGTTCTGTGAAGTGGTGTAAAGCACGCCGACACTGGACTGTGGAGCAGTGGACACGTGTTCTGTGGAGTGGTGTAAAGCACGCCGACACTGGACTGTGGAGCAGTGGACACGTGTACTGTGGAGTGGTGTAAAGCACGCCGACACTGGACTGTGGAGCAGTGGACACGTGTTCTGTGGAGTGGTGTAAAGCACACGGACACTGGACTGTGGAGCAGTGGACATGTGTTCTGTGGAGTCGTATAAAGCCCACTGACACTGGACTGTGGAGCAGTGGACACGTGTTCTGTGGAGTGGTGTAAAGCACACGGACACTGGACTGTGGAGCAGTGGACATGTGTTCTGTGGAGTCGTATAAAGCCCACTGACACTGGACTGTGGAGCAGAGGACACGTGTTCTGTGGAGTGATGTAAAGCACACCGACACTGGACTGTGCAGCAGTGGACACGTGTTCTGTGGAGTGGTGTAAAGCACGCCGACACTGGACTGTGGAGCAGTGGACACGTGTTCTGTGGAGTGGTGTAAAGCACACGGACACTGGACTGTGGAGCAGTGGACATGTGTTCTGTGGAGTCGTATAAAGCCCACTGACACTGGACTGTGGAGCAGTGGACACGTGTTCTGTGGAGTGGTGTAAAGCACACCGACACTGGACTGTGGAGCAGTGGACACGTGTTCTGAGGAGTGGTGTAAAGCACGCCGACACTGGACTGTGGAGCAGTGGACACGTGTTCTGTGGAGTGGTGTAAAGCACACCGACACTGGACTGTGGAGCAGTGGACACGTGTTCTGTGGAATGGTGTAAAGCACACCGACACTGGACTGTGGAGCAGTGGTCACGTGTTCTGTGGAGTGGTGTAAAGCACACCGACACTGGACTGTGGAGCAGTGGTCACGTGTTCTGTGGAGTGGTGTAAAGCACACCGACACTGGACTGTGGAGCAGTGGACACGTGTTCTGTGGAGTGGTGTAAAGCACACCGACACTGGACTGAGGAGCAGTAGACTCGTGTTCTGTGGAGTGGTGTAAAGCACACCAACACTGGACTGTGGAGCAGTGGACTCGTGTACTGTGGAGTGGTGTAAAGCACACCGACACTGGACTGAGGAGCAGTAGACACGTGTTCTGTGGAGTGGTGTAAAGCACACTGACACTGGACTGTGGAGCAGTGGACACGTGTTCTGTGGAGTGGTGTAAAGCACCGACACTGGACTGTGGAGCAGTGGGCACGTGTTCTGTGGAGTGGTGTAAAGCACACCGACACTGGACTGAGGAGCAGTAGACACGTGGTCTGTGGAGTGGTGTACAGCACACCAACACTGGACTGTGGAGCAGTGGACTCGTGTACTGTGGAGTGGTGTAAAGCACACCGACACTGGACTGAGGAGCAGTAGACTCGTGTTCTGTGGAGTGGTGTAAGGCACACCAACACTGGACTGTGGAGCAGTGGACACGTGTTCTGTGGAGTGGTGTAAAGCACGCAGACACTGGACTGAGGAGCAGTGGACACGTGTTCTGTGGAGTGGTGTAGAGCACGCAGACACTGGACTGAGGAGCAGTGGACACGTGTTCTGTGGCGTGGTGTAAAGCACACCGACACTGGACTGTGCAGCAGTGGACACGTGTTCTGTGGAGAGGTGTAAAGCACACCGACACTGGACTATGGAGCAGTGGACACGTGGTCTGTGGAGTGGTGTAAAGCACACAGACACTGGACTGTGGAGCAGTGGACACGTGTTCCGTGGAGAGATGTAAAGCACACAGACACTGGACTGAGGAGCAGTAGACTCGTGTTCTGTGGAGTGGTGTAAAGCACACCAACACTGGACTGTGGAGCAGTGGACTCGTGTACTGTGGAGTGGGGTAAAGCACACCGACACTGGACTGAGGAGCAGTAGACACGTGTTCTGTGGAGTGGTGTAAAGCACACCAACACTGGACTGTGGAGCAGTGGACTCGTGTACTGTGGAGTGGTGTAAAGCACACCGACACTGGACTGAGGAGCAGTAGACACGTGTTCTGTGGAGTGGTGTAAAGCACACCAACACTGGACTGTGGAGCAGTGGACTCGTGTACTGTGGAGTGGTGTAAAGCACACCGACACTGGACTGAGGAGCAGTAGACACGTGTTCTGTGGAGTGGTGTAAAGCACACCAACACTGGACTGTGGAGCAGTGGACTCGTGTACTGTGGAGTGGTGTAAAGCACACAGACACTGGACTGTGGAGCAGTGGACACGTGTTCTGTGGAGTGGTGTAAAGCACACCAACACTGGACTGAGGAGCAGTAGACACGTGTTCTGTGGAGTGGTGTAAATCACACAGACACTGGACTGTGGAGCAGTGGACACGTGTTCTGTGGAGTGATGTAAAGCACACAGACACTGGACTGAGGAGCAGTAGACTCGTGTTCTGTGGAGTGGTGTAAAGCACACCAACACTGGACTGTGGAGCAGTGGACTCGTGTACTGTGGAGTGGTGTAAAGCACGCCGACACTGGACTGTGGAGCAGTGGACACGTGTTCTGTGGAGTGGTGTAAAGCACACAGACACTGGACTGAGGAGCAGTAGACTCGTGTTCTGTGGAGTGGTGTAAAGCACACCAACACTGGACTGAGGAGCAGTAGACACGTGCTCTGTGGAGTGGTGTAAAGCACACCGACACTGGACTGAGGAGCAGTAGACTCGTGTTCTGTGGAGTGGTGTAGAGCATGCCAACACTGGACTGTGGAGAAGTGGACACGTGTTCTGTGGAGAGGTGTAAAGCACACTGACACTGGACTGTGGAGCAGTGGACTCGTGTTCTGTGGAGTGGTGTAAAGCACAGCAACTCTGGACTGTGGAGCAGTGGACACGTGTTCTGTGGAGTGGTGTAAAGCATGTAGACACTGGACTGTGGAGCAGTGGACACGTGTTCTGTGGAGTGGTGTAAAGCACGCCGACACTGGACTGTGGAGCAGTGGACACGTGTTCTGTGGAATGGTGTAAAGCACACCGACACTGGACTGTGGAGCAGTGGACACGTGTTCTGTGGAGTGGTGTAAAGCACACCGACACTGGACTGAGGAGCAGTAGACTCGTGTTCTGTGGAGTGGTGTAGAGCATGCCAACACTGGACTGTGGAGAAGTGGACACGTGTTCTGTGGAGTGGTGTAAAGCACACCGACACTGGACTGTGGAGCAGTGGACTCGTGTTCTGTGGAGTGGTGTAAAGCACAGCAACTCTGGACTGTGGAGCAGTGGACTCGTGTACTGTGGAGTGGTGTAAAGCACACCGACACTGGACTGTGGAGCAGTGGACACGTGTTCTGTGGAGTGGTGTAGAGCACGCAGACACTGGACTGAGGAGCAGTGGACACGTGTTCTGTGGAGTGGTGTAAAGCACACCGACACTGGACTGTGGAGCAGTGGACACGTGTTCTGTGGAGTGGTGTAAAGCATGTAGACACTGGACTGTGGAGCAGTGGACACGTGTTCTGTGGAGTGGTGTAAAGTACACTGACACTGGACTGTGGAGCAGTGGACACGTGTTCTGAGGAGTGGTGTAAAGCACGCCGACACTGGACTGTGGAGCAGTGGACACGTGTTCTGTGGAGTGGTGTAAAGCACGCAGACACTGGACTGTGGAGAAGAGGACACGTGTTCTGTGGAGTGGTGTAAAGTACACTGACACTGGACTGTGGAGCAGTGGACACGTGTTCTGTGGAATGGTGTAAAGCACACCGACACTGGACTGTGGAGCAGTGGTCACGTGTTCTGTGGAGTGGTGTAAAGCACACCGACACTGGACTGTGGAGCAGTGGTCATGTGTTCTGTGGAGTGGTGTAAAGCACACCAACACTGGACTGTGGAGCAGTGGACTCGTGTACTGTGGAGTGGTGTAAAGCACACTGACACTGGACTGTGGAGCAGTGGACACGTGTTCTGTGGAGTTGTGTAAAGCACCGACACTGGACTGTGGAGCAGTAGACTCGTGTTCTGTGGAGTGGTGTAAAGCACACCAACACTGGACTGAGGAGCAGTAGACTCGTGTTCTGTGGAGTGGTGTAAAGCACACCAACACTGGACTGTGGAGCAGTGGACACGTGGAGTGGTGTACAGCACACCAACACTGGACTGTGGAGCAGTGGACTCGTGTACTGTGGAGTGGTGTAAAGCACGCAGACACTGGACTGAGGAGCAGTGGACACGTGTTCTGTGGAGTGGTGTAGAGCACACCGACACTGGACTGAGGAGCAGTAGACTCGTGTTCTGTGGAGTGGTGTAAAGCACACCAACACTGGACTGTGGAGCAGTGGACACGTGTACTGTGGAGTGGTGTAAAGCACGCAGACACTGGACTGAGGAGCAGTGGACACGTGTTCTGTGGAGTGGTGTAGAGCACGCAGACACTGGACTGAGGAGCAGTGGACACGTGTTCTGTGGAGTGGTGTAAAGCACACCGACACTGGACTGTGGAGCAGTGGACACATGTTCTGTGGAGTGGTGTAAAGCACACCGACACTGGACTGTGCAGCAGTGGACACGTGTTCTGTGGAGAGGTGTAAAGCACACCGACACTGGACTGTGGAGCAGTGGACACGTGTTCTGTGGAGTGATGTAAAGCACACAGACACTGGACTGAGGAGCAGTAGACTCGTGTTCTGTGGAGTGGTGTAAAGCACACCAACACTGGACTGTGGAGCAGTGGACTCGTGTACTGTGGAGTGGTGTAAAGCACACCGACACTGGACTGAGGAGCAGTAGACACGTGTTCTGTGGAGTGGTGTAAAGCACACAGACACTGGACTGTGGAGCAGTGGACACGTGCTCTGTGGAGTGGTGTAAAGCACACCGACACTGGACTGAGGAGCAGTAGACTCGTGTTCTGTGGAGTGGTGTAGAGCATGCCATCACTGGACTGTGGAGCAGTGGACACGTGTTCTGTGGAGTGGTGTAAACCACACCAACACTGGACTGTGGAGCAGTGGACTCGTGTACTGTGGAGTGGTGTAAAGCACACCGACACTGGACTGTGGAGCAGTGGACACGTGTTCTGTGGAGTGGTGTAGAGCACGCAGACACTGGACTGAGGAGCAGTGGACACGTGTTCTGTGGAGTGGTGTAAAGCACACCGACACTGGACTGTGGAGCAGTGGACACGTGTTCTGTGGAGTGGTGTAAAGCATGTAGACACTGGACTGTGGAGCAGTGGACACGTGTTCTGTGGAGTGGTGTAAAGCACGCCGACACTGGACTGTGGAGCAGTGGACACGTGTTCTATGGAATGGTGTAAAGCACACCGACACTGGACTGTGGAGCAGTGGACACGTGTTCTATGGAATGGTGTAAAGCACACCGACACTGGACTGTGGAGCAGTGGACACGTGTTCTGTGGAGTGGTGTAAAGCACACAGACACTGGACTATGGAGCAGTGGACACGTGTTCTGTGGAGTGGTGTAAAGCACACCGACACTGGACTGTGGAGCAGTGGACACGTGTTCTGTGGAGTGATGTAAAGCACACCGACACTGGACTGTGCAGCAGTGGACACGTGTTCTGTGGAGTGGTGTAAAGCACGCCGACACTGGACTGTGGAGCAGTGGACACGTGTTCTGTGGAGTGGTGTAAAGCACACGGACACTGGACTGTGGAGCAGTGGACATGTGTTCTGTGGAGTCGTATAAAGCCCACTGACACTGGACTGTGGAGCAGTGGACACGTGTTCTGTGGAGTGGTGTAAAGCACACCGACACTGGACTGTGGAGCAGTGGACACGTGTTCTGAGGAGTGGTGTAAAGCACGCCGACACTGGACTGTGGAGCAGTGGACACGTGTTCTGTGGAGTGGTGTAAAGCACACCGACACTGGACTGTGGAGCAGTGGACACGTGTTCTGTGGAATGGTGTAAAGCACACCGACACTGGACTGTGGAGCAGTGGTCACGTGTTCTGTGGAGTGGTGTAAAGCACACCGACACTGGACTGTGGAGCAGTGGTCACGTGTTCTGTGGAGTGGTGTAAAGCACACCGACACTGGACTGTGGAGCAGTGGACACGTGTTCTGTGGAGTGGTGTAAAGCACACCGACACTGGACTGAGGAGCAGTAGACTCGTGTTCTGTGGAGTGGTGTAAAGCACACCAACACTGGACTGTGGAGCAGTGGACTCGTGTACTGTGGAGTGGTGTAAAGCACACCGACACTGGACTGAGGAGCAGTAGACACGTGTTCTGTGGAGTGGTGTAAAGCACACTGACACTGGACTGTGGAGCAGTGGACACGTGTTCTGTGGAGTGGTGTAAAGCACCGACACTGGACTGTGGAGCAGTGGGCACGTGTTCTGTGGAGTGGTGTAAAGCACACCGACACTGGACTGTGGAGCAGTGGACTCGTGTACTGTGGAGTGGTGTAAAGCACACCGACACTGGACTGAGGAGCAGTAGACTCGTGTTCTGTGGAGTGGTGTAAGGCACACCAACACTGGACTGTGGAGCAGTGGACACGTGTTCTGTGGAGTGGTGTAAAGCACGCAGACACTGGACTGAGGAGCAGTGGACACGTGTTCTGTGGAGTGGTGTAGAGCACGCAGACACTGGACTGAGGAGCAGTGGACACGTGTTCTGTGGCGTGGTGTAAAGCACACCGACACTGGACTGTGCAGCAGTGGACACGTGTTCTGTGGAGAGGTGTAAAGCACACCGACACTGGACTATGGAGCAGTGGACACGTGGTCTGTGGAGTGGTGTAAAGCACACAGACACTGGACTGTGGAGCAGTGGACACGTGTTCCGTGGAGAGATGTAAAGCACACAGACACTGGACTGAGGAGCAGTAGACTCGTGTTCTGTGGAGTGGTGTAAAGCACACCAACACTGGACTGTGGAGCAGTGGACTCGTGTACTGTGGAGTGGGGTAAAGCACACCGACACTGGACTGAGGAGCAGTAGACACGTGTTCTGTGGAGTGGTGTAAAGCACACCAACACTGGACTGTGGAGCAGTGGACTCGTGTACTGTGGAGTGGTGTAAAGCACACCGACACTGGACTGAGGAGCAGTAGACACGTGTTCTGTGGAGTGGTGTAAAGCACACCAACACTGGACTGTGGAGCAGTGGACTCGTGTACTGTGGAGTGGTGTAAAGCACACCGACACTGGACTGAGGAGCAGTAGACACGTGTTCTGTGGAGTGGTGTAAAGCACACCAACACTGGACTGTGGAGCAGTGGACTCGTGTACTGTGGAGTGGTGTAAAGCACACAGACACTGGACTGTGGAGCAGTGGACACGTGTTCTGTGGAGTGGTGTAAAGCACACCAACACTGGACTGAGGAGCAGTAGACACGTGTTCTGTGGAGTGGTGTAAATCACACAGACACTGGACTGTGGAGCAGTGGACACGTGTTCTGTGGAGTGATGTAAAGCACACAGACACTGGACTGAGGAGCAGTAGACTCGTGTTCTGTGGAGTGGTGTAAAGCACACCAACACTGGACTGTGGAGCAGTGGACTCGTGTACTGTGGAGTGGTGTAAAGCACACCGACACTGGACTGTGGAGCAGTGGACACGTGTTCTGTGGAGTGGTGTAAAGCACACAGACACTGGACTGAGGAGCAGTAGACTCGTGTTCTGTGGAGTGGTGTAAAGCACACCAACACTGGACTGAGGAGCAGTAGACACGTGCTCTGTGGAGTGGTGTAAAGCACACCGACACTGGACTGAGGAGCAGTAGACACGTGTTCTGTGGAGTGGTGTAAATCACACAAGACACTGGACTGTGGAGCAGTGGACACGTGTTCTGTGGAGTGGTGTAAAGCATGTAGACACTGGACTGTGGAGCAGTGGACACGTGTTCTGTGGAGTGGTGTAAAGCACGCCGACACTGGACTGTGGAGCAGTGGACACGTGTTCTGTGGAATGGTGTAAAGCACACCGACACTGGACTGTGGAGCAGTGGACACGTGTTCTGTGGAGTGGTGTAAAGCACACCGACACTGGACTGTGGAGCAGTAGACTCGTGTTCTGTGGAGTGGTGTAAAGCACACCGACACTGGACTGTGGAGCAGTGGACACGTGTTCTGTGGAGTGGTGTAGAGCACACCGACACTGGACTGTGGAGCAGTGGACACGTGTTCTGTGGAGTGGTGTAAAGCACACCGACACTGGACTGAGGAGCAGTAGACTCGTGTTCTGTGGAGTGGTGTAGAGCATGCCAACACTGGACTGTGGAGAAGTGGACACGTGTTCTGTGGAGTGGTGTAAAGCACACCGACACTGGACTGTGGAGCAGTGGACTCGTGTTCTGTGGAGTGGTGTAAAGCACAGCAACTCTGGACTGTGGAGCAGTGGACTCGTGTACTGTGGAGTGGTGTAAAGCACACCGACACTGGACTGTGGAGCAGTGGACACGTGTTCTGTGGAGTGGTGTAGAGCACGCAGACACTGGACTGAGGAGCAGTGGACACGTGTTCTGTGGAGTGGTGTAAAGCACACCGACACTGGACTGTGGAGCAGTGGACACGTGTTCTGTGGAGTGGTGTAAAGCATGTAGACACTGGACTGTGGAGCAGTGGACACGTGTTCTGTGGAGTGGTGTAAAGTACACTGACACTGGACTGTGGAGCAGTGGACACGTGTTCTGAGGAGTGGTGTAAAGCACGCCGACACTGGACTGTGGAGCAGTGGACACGTGTTCTGTGGAGTGGTGTAAAGCACGCAGACACTGGACTGTGGAGAAGAGGACACGTGTTCTGTGGAGCGGTGTAAAGTACACTGACACTGGACTGTGGAGCAGTGGACACGTGTTCTGTGGAATGGTGTAAAGCACACCGACACTGGACTGTGGAGCAGTGGTCACGTGTTCTGTGGAGTGGTGTAAAGCACACCGACACTGGACTGTGGAGCAGTGGTCATGTGTTCTGTGGAGTGGTGTAAAGCACACCAACACTGGACTGTGGAGCAGTGGACTCGTGTACTGTGGAGTGGTGTAAAGCACACTGACACTGGACTGTGGAGCAGTGGACACGTGTTCTGTGGAGTTGTGTAAAGCACCGACACTGGACTGTGGAGCAGTAGACTCGTGTTCTGTGGAGTGGTGTAAAGCACACCAACACTGGACTGAGGAGCAGTAGACTCGTGTTCTGTGGAGTGGTGTAAAGCACACCAACACTGGACTGTGGAGCAGTGGACACGTGGAGTGGTGTACAGCACACCAACACTGGACTGTGGAGCAGTGGACTCGTGTACTGTGGAGTGGTGTAAAGCACACCGACACTGGACTGAGGAGCAGTAGACTCGTGTTCTGTGGAGTGGTGTAAAGCACACCAACACTGGACTGTGGAGCAGTGGACACGTGTACTGTGGAGTGGTGTAAAGCACGCAGACACTGGACTGAGGAGCAGTGGACACGTGTTCTGTGGAGTGGTGTAGAGCACGCAGACACTGGACTGAGGAGCAGTGGACACGTGTTCTGTGGAGTGGTGTAAAGCACACCGACACTGGACTGTGGAGCAGTGGACACATGTTCTGTGGAGTGGTGTAAAGCACACCGACACTGGACTGTGCAGCAGTGGACACGTGTTCTGTGGAGAGGTGTAAAGCACACCAACACTGGACTGTGGAGCAGTAGACACGTGCTCTGTGGAGTGGTGTAAAGCACACCGACACTGGACTGAGGAGCAGTAGACTCGTGTTCTGTGGAGTGGTGTAGAGCATGCCATCACTGGACTGTGGAGCAGTGGACACGTGTTCTGTGGAGTGGTGTAAAGCACACCAACACTGGACTGTGGAGCAGTGGACTCGTGTACTGTGGAGTGGTGTAAAGCACACCGACACTGGACTGTGGAGCAGTGGACACGTGTTCTGTGGAGTGGTGTAGAGCACGCAGACACTGGACTGAGGAGCAGTGGACACGTGTTCTGTGGAGTGGTGTAAAGCACACCGACACTGGACTGTGGAGCAGTGGACACGTGTTCTGTGGAGTGGTGTAAAGCATGTAGACACTGGACTGTGGAGCAGTGGACACGTGTTCTGTGGAGTGGTGTAAAGCACGCCGACACTGGACTGTGGAGCAGTGGACACGTGTTCTATGGAATGGTGTAAAGCACACCGACACTGGACTGTGGAGCAGTGGACACGTGTTCTATGGAATGGTGTAAAGCACACCGACACTGGACTGTGGAGCAGTGGACATGTGTTCTGTGGAGTGGTGTAAAGCACACAGACACTGGACTGTGGAGCAGTGGACACGTGTTCTGTGGAGTGGTGTAAAGCACACCGACACTGGACTGAGGAGCAGTAGACTCGTGTTCTGTGGAGTGGTGTAGAGCATGCCAACACTGGACTGTGGAGAAGTGGACACGTGTTCTGTGGAGTGGTGTAAAGCACACCGACACTGGACTGTGGAGCAGTGGACTCGTGTTCTGTGGAGTGGTGTAAAGCACAGCAACACTGGACTGTGGAGCAGTGGACTCGTGTACTGTGGAGTGGTGTAAAGCACACCGACACTGGACTGTGGAGCAGTGGACACGTGTTCTGTGGAGTGGTGTAGAGCACGCAGACACTGGACTGAGGAGCAGTGGACACATGTTCTGTGGAGTGGTGTAAAGCACACCGACACTGGACTGTGGAGCAGTGGACACGTGTTCTGTGGAGTGGTGTAAAGCATGTAGACACTGGACTGTGGAGCAGTGGACACGTGTTCTGTGGAGTGGTGTAAAGCACGCCGACACTGGACTGTGAAGCAGTGGACACGTGTTCTGTGGAATGGTGTAAAGCACACCGACACTGGACTGAGGAGCAGTAGACTCGTGTTCTGTGGAGTGGTGTAAAGCACACCAACACTGGACTGTGGAGCAGCGGACACGTGTTCTGTGGAGAGGTGTAAAGCACACCAACACTGGACTGTGGAGCAGTAGACACGTGTTCTGTGGAGTGGTGTAAAGAACACCGACACTGGACTGTGGAGCAGTGGACACGTGTTCTGTGGAGTGGTTTAAAGCACACCGACACTGGACTGTGGAGCAGTGGACACGTGTTCTGTGGAGAGGTGTAAAGCACGCCGACACTGGACTGTGGAGCAGTGGACACGTGTTCTGTGGAGAGGTGTAAAGCACGCCGACACTGGACTGTGGAGCAGTGGACACGTGTTCTGTGGAGTGGTGTAAAGCACACCGACACTGGACTGAGGAGCAGTAGACTCGTGTTCTGTGGAGTGGTGTAAAGCACACCGACACTGGACTGTGGAGCAGTGGACTCGTGTTCTGTGGAGTGGTGTAAAGCACACCGACACTGGACTGTGGAGCAGTGGACACGTGTTCTGTCTAGTGGTGTAAAGTACACAGACACTGGACTGTGGAGCAGTGGACACGTGTTCTGTCTAGTGGTGTAAAGTACACAGACACTGGACTGTGGAGCAGTGGACACGTGTTCTGTGGAGTGGTGTAAAGCACACTGACACTGGACTGTGGAGCAGTGGACACGTGTTCTGTGGAGTGGTGTAAAGCACACAGACACTGGACTGAGGAGCAGTGGACAAGTGTTCTGTGGAGTGGTATAAAGCACACAGACACTGGACTGAGGAGCAGTAGACTCGTGTTCTGTGGAGTGGTGTAAAGCACACCGACACTGGACTGAGGAGCAGTAGACTCGTGTTCTGTGGAGTGGTGTAAAGCACACCGACACTGGACTGTGGAGCAGTGGACTCGTGTTCTGTGGAGTGGTGTAAAGCACACCGACACCGGACTGTGGAGCAGTGGACACGTGTTCTGTGGAGAGGTGTAAAGCACGCCGACACTGGACTGTGGAGCAGTGGACACGTATTCTGTGGAGTGATGTATAGCACACCGACACTGGACTGTGGAGCAGTGGACACGTGTTCTGTGGAGTGGTGAAAAGCACACAGACACTGGACTGTGGAGCAGTGGACACGTGTTCTGTGGAGTGGTGTAAAGCACACCGACACTGGACTGAGGAGCAGTAGACACGTGGTCTGTGGAGTGGTGTAAAGCACACCGACACTGGACTGTGGAGCAGTGGACTTGTGTACTGTGGAGTGGTGTAAAGCACACTGACACTGGACTGTGGAGTAGTGGACACGTGTACTGTGGAGTGGTGTAAAGCACACCGACACTGGACTGAGGAGCAGTAGACACGTGTTCTGTGGAGTGGTGTAAAGCACACCGACACTGGACTGTGGAACAGTGGACTCGTGTACTGTGGAGTGGTGTAAAGCACACCGACACTGGACTGAGGAGCAGTAGACACGTGTTCTGTGGAGTGGTGTAAAGCACACAGACACTGGACTGTGGAGCAGTGGACACGTGTTCTGTGGAGTGGTGTAAAGCACACCGACACTGGACTGAGGAGCAGTGGACTCGTGTTCTGTGGAGTGGTGTAGAGCATGCCAACACTGGACTGTGGAGCAGTGGACACGTGTTCTGTGGAGTGGTGTAAAGCACACCAACACTGGACTGTGGAGCAGTGGACACGTGTTCTGTGGAGTGGTGTAGAGCACGCAGACACTGGACTGAGGAGCAGTGGACACGTGTTCTGTGGAGTGGTGTAAAGTACACCGACACTGGACTGTGGAGCAGTGGACACGTGTTCTGTGGAGTGGTGTAAAGCATGTAGACACTGGACTGTGGAGCAGTGGACACGTGTTCTGTGGAGTGGTGTAAAGCACGCCGACACTGGACTGTGGAGCAGTGGACACGTGTTCTGTGGAGTGGTGTAGAGCACACCGACACTGGACTGTGGAGCAGTGGACACGTGTTCTGTGGAGTGGTGTAAAGCACACCGACACTGGACTGAGGAGCAGTAGACTCGTGTTCTGTGGAGTGGTGTAAAGCACACCGACACTGGACTGTGGAGCAGTGGACACGTGTTCTGTGGAGTGGTGTAGAGCACGCAGACACTGGACTGAGGAGCAGTGGACACGTGTTCTGTGGAGTGGTGTAAAGCACACCGACACTGGACTGTGGAGCAGTGGACACGTGTTCTGTGGAGTGGTGTAAAGCACACCGACACTGGACTGTGGAGCAGTGGACTCGTGTTCTGTGGAGTGGTGTAAAGCACACCGACACTGGACTGTGGAGCAGTGGACTCGTGTTCTGTGGAGTGGTGTAAAGCACACCAACACTGGACTGTGGAGCAGTGGACTCGTGTTCTGTGGAGTGGTGTAAAGCACACCGACACTGGACTGTGGAGCGGTGGACACGTGTTCTGTGGAGTGGTGTAAAGCACACCGACACTGGACTGTGGAGCGGTGGACACGTGTTCTGTGGAGTGGTGTAAAGCACACCGACACTGGACTGTGGAGCAGTGGACACGTGTTCTGTGGAGTGGTGTAAAGCACACAGACACTGGACTGTGGAGCAGTGGACACGTGTTCTGTGGAGTGGTGTAAAGCATGTAGACACTGGACTGTGGAGCAGTGGACACGTGTTCTGAGTAGTGGTGTAAAGCACACAGACACTGGACTGTGGAGCAGTGGACTCGTGTTCTGTGGAGTGGTGTAAAGCACAGCAACACTGGACTGTGGAGCAGTGGACTCGTGTACTGTGGAGTGGTGTAAAGCACACCGACACTGGACTGTGGAGCAGTGGACACGTGTTCTGTGGAGTGGTGTAGAGCACGCAGACACTGGACTGAGGAGCAGTGGACACATGTTCTGTGGAGTGGTGTAAAGCACACCGACACTGGACTGTGGAGCAGTGGACACGTGTTCTGTGGAGTGGTGTAAAGCATGTAGACACTGGACTGTGGAGCAGTGGACACGTGTTCTGTGGAGTGGTGTAAAGCACGCCGACACTGGACTGTGAAGCAGTGGACACGTGTTCTGTGGAATGGTGTAAAGCACACCGACACTGGACTGTGGAGCAGTGGACACGTGTTCTGTGGAGTGGTGTAATGTACACCGACACTGGACTGTGGAGCAGTGGACACGTGTTCTGTGGAGTGGTGTAAAGCACACAGACACTGGACTGAGGAGCAGTAGACTCGTGTTCTGTGGAGTGGTGTAAAGCACACCAACACTGGACTGTGGAGCAGCGGACACGTGTTCTGTGGAGAGGTGTAAAGCACACCAACACTGGACTGTGGAGCAGTAGACACGTGTTCTGTGGAGTGGTGTAAAGAACACCGACACTGGACTGTGGAGCAGTGGACACGTGTTCTGTGGAGTGGTTTAAAGCACACCGACACTGGACTGTGGAGCAGTGGACACGTGTTCTGTGGAGAGGTGTAAAGCACGCCGACACTGGACTGTGGAGCAGTGGACACGTGTTCTGTGGAGAGGTGTAAAGCACGCCGACACTGGACTGTGGAGCAGTGGACACGTGTTCTGTGGAGTGGTGTAAAGCACACCGACACTGGACTGAGGAGCAGTAGACTCGTGTTCTGTGGAGTGGTGTAAAGCACACCGACACTGGACTGTGGAGCAGTGGACTCGTGTTCTGTGGAGTGGTGTAAAGCACACCGACACTGGACTGTGGAGCAGTGGACACGTGTTCTGTCTAGTGGTGTAAAGTACACAGACACTGGACTGTGGAGCAGTGGACACGTGTTCTGTCTAGTGGTGTAAAGTACACAGACACTGGACTGTGGAGCAGTGGACACGTGTTCTGTGGAGTGGTGTAAAGCACACTGACACTGGACTGTGGAGCAGTGGACACGTGTTCTGTGGAGTGGTGTAAAGCACACAGACACTGGACTGAGGAGCAGTGGACAAGTGTTCTGTGGAGTGGTATAAAGCACACAGACACTGGACTGAGGAGCAGTAGACTCGTGTTCTGTGGAGTGGTGTAAAGCACACCGACACTGGACTGAGGAGCAGTAGACTCGTGTTCTGTGGAGTGGTGTAAAGCACACCGACACTGGACTGTGGAGCAGTGGACTCGTGTTCTGTGGAGTGGTGTAAAGCACACCGACACCGGACTGTGGAGCAGTGGACACGTGTTCTGTGGAGAGGTGTAAAGCACGCCGACACTGGACTGTGGAGCAGTGGACACGTATTCTGTGGAGTGATGTATAGCACACCGACACTGGACTGTGGAGCAGTGGACACGTGTTCTGTGGAGTGGTGAAAAGCACACAGACACTGGACTGTGGAGCAGTGGACACGTGTTCTGTGGAGTGGTGTAAAGCACACCGACACTGGACTGAGGAGCAGTAGACACGTGGTCTGTGGAGTGGTGTAAAGCACACCGACACTGGACTGTGGAGCAGTGGACTTGTGTACTGTGGAGTGGTGTAAAGCACACTGACACTGGACTGTGGAGTAGTGGACACGTGTACTGTGGAGTGGTGTAAAGCACACCGACACTGGACTGAGGAGCAGTAGACACGTGTTCTGTGGAGTGGTGTAAAGCACACCGACACTGGACTGTGGAACAGTGGACTCGTGTACTGTGGAGTGGTGTAAAGCACACCGACACTGGACTGAGGAGCAGTAGACACGTGTTCTGTGGAGTGGTGTAAAGCACACAGACACTGGACTGTGGAGCAGTGGACACGTGTTCTGTGGAGTGGTGTAAAGCACACCGACACTGGACTGAGGAGCAGTGGACTCGTGTTCTGTGGAGTGGTGTAGAGCATGCCAACACTGGACTGTGGAGCAGTGGACACGTGTTCTGTGGAGTGGTGTAAAGCACACCAACACTGGACTGTGGAGCAGTGGACACGTGTTCTGTGGAGTGGTGTAGAGCACGCAGACACTGGACTGAGGAGCAGTGGACACGTGTTCTGTGGAGTGGTGTAAAGTACACCGACACTGGACTGTGGAGCAGTGGACACGTGTTCTGTGGAGTGGTGTAAAGCATGTAGACACTGGACTGTGGAGCAGTGGACACGTGTTCTGTGGAGTGGTGTAAAGCACGCCGACACTGGACTGTGGAGCAGTGGACACGTGTTCTGTGGAGTGGTGTAGAGCACACCGACACTGGACTGTGGAGCAGTGGACACGTGTTCTGTGGAGTGGTGTAAAGCACACCGACACTGGACTGAGGAGCAGTAGACTCGTGTTCTGTGGAGTGGTGTAAAGCACACCGACACTGGACTGTGGAGCAGTGGACACGTGTTCTGTGGAGTGGTGTAGAGCACGCAGACACTGGACTGAGGAGCAGTGGACACGTGTTCTGTGGAGTGGTGTAAAGCACACCGACACTGGACTGTGGAGCAGTGGACACGTGTTCTGTGGAGTGGTGTAAAGCACACCGACACTGGACTGTGGAGCAGTGGACTCGTGTTCTGTGGAGTGGTGTAAAGCACACCGACACTGGACTGTGGAGCAGTGGACTCGTGTTCTGTGGAGTGGTGTAAAGCACACCAACACTGGACTGTGGAGCAGTGGACTCGTGTTCTGTGGAGTGGTGTAAAGCACACCGACACTGGACTGTGGAGCGGTGGACACGTGTTCTGTGGAGTGGTGTAAAGCACACCGACACTGGACTGTGGAGCGGTGGACACGTGTTCTGTGGAGTGGTGTAAAGCACACCGACACTGGACTGTGGAGCAGTGGACACGTGTTCTGTGGAGTGGTGTAAAGCACACAGACACTGGACTGTGGAGCAGTGGACACGTGTTCTGTGGAGTGGTGTAAAGCATGTAGACACTGGACTGTGGAGCAGTGGACACGTGTTCTGAGTAGTGGTGTAAAGCACACAGACACTGGACTGTGGAGCAGTGGACACGTGTTCTGTGGAGAGGTGTAAAGCACGCCGACACTGGACTGTGGAGCAGTGGACACGTGTTCTGTGGAGTGGTGTAATGCACACAGACACTGGACTGAGGAGCAGTAGACTCGTGGTCTGTGGAGTGGTGTAGAGCACGCCAACACTGGACTGTGGAGCAGTGGACACGTGTTCTGTGGAGTGGTGTAAAGCACACCGACACTGGACTGTGGAGCAGTGGACTCGTGTTCTGTGGAGTGGTGTAAAGCACACCGACACTGGACTGTGGAGCAGTGGACTCGTGTTCTGTGGAGTGGTGTAAAGCACACCGACACTGGACTGTGGAGCAGTGGACACGTGTTCTGTGGAGTGGTGTAAAGCACGCAGACACTGGACTGAGGAGCAGTGGACACGTGGTCTGTGGAGTGGTATAAAGCACACCGACACTGGACTGAGGAGCAGTAGACTCGTGTTCTGTGGAGTGGTGTAAAGCACACCAACACTGGACTGTAAAGCAGTGGACTCGTGTTCTGTGGAGTGGTGTAAAGCACACCGACACTGGACTGTGGAGCAGTGGACACGTGTTCTGTGGAGTGGTGTAAAGCACACCGACACTGGACTGTGGAGCAGTGGACACGTGTTCTGTGGAGTGGTGTAAAGCATGTAGACACTGGACTGTGGAGCAGTGGACACGTGTTCTGTGGAGTGGTGTAAAGCACGCCGACACTGGACTGTGGAGCAGTGGACACGTGTTCTGTGGAATGGTGTAAAGCACACCGACACTGGACTGTGGAGCAGTGGACACGTGTTCTGTGGAGTGGTGTAATGTACATCGACACTGGACTGTGGAGCAGTGGACTCGTGTTCTGTGGAGTGGTGTAAAGCACACAGACACTGGGCCAAGGAGCAGTAGACTCGTGTTCTGTGGAGTGGTGTAAAGCCCACCGACACT
Organism: Pseudophryne corroboree; assembly: GCF_028390025.1. NCBI lineage: Eukaryota > Metazoa > Chordata > Amphibia > Anura > Myobatrachidae > Pseudophryne > Pseudophryne corroboree. The sequence goes on from NC_086448.1 coordinate 5,993,628, forward strand.
GGACTGTGGAGCAGTGGACACGTGTTCTGTGGAGTGGTGTAAAGCACACCAACACTGGACTGTGGAGCAGTGGACTCGTGTTCTGTGGAGTGGTGTAAAGCACACAGACACTGGACTGTGGAGCAGTGGACACGTGTTCTGTGGAGTGGTGTAAAGCACACCGACACTGGACTGTGGAGCAGTGGACACGTGTTCTGTGGAGAGGTGTAAAGCACGCCGACACTGGACTGAGGAGCAGTGGACACGTATTCTGTGGAGTGGTGTAAAGCACACTGACACTGGACTGTGGAGCAGTGGACACGTGTTCTGTGGAGTGGTGTAAAGCACACAGACACTGGACTGAGGAGCAGTGGACACGTGTTCTGTGGAGTGGTGTAAAGCACACCGACACTGGACTGAGGAGCAGTAGACACGTGGTCTGTGGAGTGGTGTAAAGCATACCAACACTGGACTGTGGAGCAGTGGACACGTGTTCTGTGGAGTGGTGTAAACCACACCGACACTGGACTGAGGAGCAGTAGACCCGTGTTCTGTGGAGTGGTGTTTAGCATGCCAACACTGGACTGTGGAGCAGTGGACACGTGTTCTGTGGAATGGTGTAAAGCACACCGACACTGGACTGTGGAGCAGTGGACTCGTGTTCTGTGGAGTGGTGTAAAGCACACCGACACTGGACTGTGGAGCAGTGGACTCGTGTTCTGTGGAGTGGTGTAAAGCACACCGACACTGGACTGTGGAGCAGTGGACACGTGTTCTGTCTAGTGGTGTAAAGTACACAGACACTGGACTGTGGAGCAGTGGACACGTGTTCTGTGGAGTGGTGTAAAGCACACTGACACTGGACTGTGGAGCAGTGGACACGTGTTCTGTGGAGTGGTGTAAAGCACACCGACACTGGACTGTGGAGCAGTGGACTCGTGTTCTGTGGAGTGGTGTAAAGCACACCGACACTGGACTGTGGAGCAGTGGACACGTGTTCTGTCTAGTGGTGTAAAGTACACAGACACTGGACTGTGGAGCAGTGGACACGTGTTCTGTCTAGTGGTGTAAAGTACACAGACACTGGACTGTGGAGCAGTGGACACGTGTTCTGTGGAGTGGTGTAAAGCACACTGACACTGGACTGTGGAGCAGTGGACACGTGTTCTGTGGAGTGGTGTAAAGCACACAGACACTGGACTGAGGAGCAGTGGACAAGTGTTCTGTGGAGTGGTATAAAGCACACAGACACTGGACTGAGGAGCAGTAGACTCGTGTTCTGTGGAGTGGTGTAAAGCACACCGACACTGGACTGAGGAGCAGTAGACTCGTGTTCTGTGGAGTGGTGTAAAGCACACCGACACTGGACTGTGGAGCAGTGGACTCGTGTTCTGTGGAGTGGTGTAAAGCACACCGACACCGGACTGTGGAGCAGTGGACACGTGTTCTGTGGAGAGGTGTAAAGCACGCCGACACTGGACTGTGGAGCAGTGGACACGTATTCTGTGGAGTGATGTATAGCACACCGACACTGGACTGTGGAGCAGTGGACACGTGTTCTGTGGAGTGGTGAAAAGCACACAGACACTGGACTGTGGAGCAGTGGACACGTGTTCTGTGGAGTGGTGTAAAGCACACCGACACTGGACTGAGGAGCAGTAGACACGTGGTCTGTGGAGTGGTGTAAAGCACACCGACACTGGACTGTGGAGCAGTGGACTTGTGTACTGTGGAGTGGTGTAAAGCACACTGACACTGGACTGTGGAGTAGTGGACACGTGTACTGTGGAGTGGTGTAAAGCACACCGACACTGGACTGAGGAGCAGTAGACACGTGTTCTGTGGAGTGGTGTAAAGCACACCGACACTGGACTGTGGAACAGTGGACTCGTGTACTGTGGAGTGGTGTAAAGCACACCGACACTGGACTGAGGAGCAGTAGACACGTGTTCTGTGGAGTGGTGTAAAGCACACAGACACTGGACTGTGGAGCAGTGGACACGTGTTCTGTGGAGTGGTGTAAAGCACACCGACACTGGACTGAGGAGCAGTGGACTCGTGTTCTGTGGAGTGGTGTAGAGCATGCCAACACTGGACTGTGGAGCAGTGGACACGTGTTCTGTGGAGTGGTGTAAAGCACACCAACACTGGACTGTGGAGCAGTGGACACGTGTTCTGTGGAGTGGTGTAGAGCACGCAGACACTGGACTGAGGAGCAGTGGACACGTGTTCTGTGGAGTGGTGTAAAGTACACCGACACTGGACTGTGGAGCAGTGGACACGTGTTCTGTGGAGTGGTGTAAAGCATGTAGACACTGGACTGTGGAGCAGTGGACACGTGTTCTGTGGAGTGGTGTAAAGCACGCCGACACTGGACTGTGGAGCAGTGGACACGTGTTCTGTGGAGTGGTGTAGAGCACACCGACACTGGACTGTGGAGCAGTGGACACGTGTTCTGTGGAGTGGTGTAAAGCACACCGACACTGGACTGAGGAGCAGTAGACTCGTGTTCTGTGGAGTGGTGTAAAGCACACCGACACTGGACTGTGGAGCAGTGGACACGTGTTCTGTGGAGTGGTGTAGAGCACGCAGACACTGGACTGAGGAGCAGTGGACACGTGTTCTGTGGAGTGGTGTAAAGCACACCGACACTGGACTGTGGAGCAGTGGACACGTGTTCTGTGGAGTGGTGTAAAGCACACCGACACTGGACTGTGGAGCAGTGGACTCGTGTTCTGTGGAGTGGTGTAAAGCACACCGACACTGGACTGTGGAGCAGTGGACTCGTGTTCTGTGGAGTGGTGTAAAGCACACCAACACTGGACTGTGGAGCAGTGGACTCGTGTTCTGTGGAGTGGTGTAAAGCACACCGACACTGGACTGTGGAGCGGTGGACACGTGTTCTGTGGAGTGGTGTAAAGCACACCGACACTGGACTGTGGAGCGGTGGACACGTGTTCTGTGGAGTGGTGTAAAGCACACCGACACTGGACTGTGGAGCGGTGGACACGTGTTCTGTGGAGTGGTGTAAAGCACACCGACACTGGACTGTGGAGCAGTGGACACGTGTTCTGTGGAGTGGTGTAAAGCACACAGACACTGGACTGTGGAGCAGTGGACACGTGTTCTGTGGAGTGGTGTAAAGCATGTAGACACTGGACTGTGGAGCAGTGGACACGTGTTCTGAGTAGTGGTGTAAAGCACACAGACACTGGACTGTGGAGCAGTGGACACGTGTTCTGTGGAGAGGTGTAAAGCACGCCGACACTGGACTGTGGAGCAGTGGACACGTGTTCTGTGGAGTGGTGTAATGCACACAGACACTGGACTGAGGAGCAGTAGACTCGTGGTCTGTGGAGTGGTGTAGAGCACGCCAACACTGGACTGTGGAGCAGTGGACACGTGTTCTGTGGAGTGGTGTAAAGCACACCGACACTGGACTGTGGAGCAGTGGACTCGTGTTCTGTGGAGTGGTGTAAAGCACACCGACACTGGACTGTGGAGCAGTGGACTCGTGTTCTGTGGAGTGGTGTAAAGCACACCGACACTGGACTGTGGAGCAGTGGACACGTGTTCTGTGGAGTGGTGTAAAGCACGCAGACACTGGACTGAGGAGCAGTGGACACGTGGTCTGTGGAGTGGTATAAAGCACACCGACACTGGACTGAGGAGCAGTAGACTCGTGTTCTGTGGAGTGGTGTAAAGCACACCAACACTGGACTGTAAAGCAGTGGACTCGTGTTCTGTGGAGTGGTGTAAAGCACACCGACACTGGACTGTGGAGCAGTGGACACGTGTTCTGTGGAGTGGTGTAAAGCACACCGACACTGGACTGTGGAGCAGTGGACACGTGTTCTGTGGAGTGGTGTAAAGCATGTAGACACTGGACTGTGGAGCAGTGGACACGTGTTCTGTGGAGTGGTGTAAAGCACGCCGACACTGGACTGTGGAGCAGTGGACACGTGTTCTGTGGAATGGTGTAAAGCACACCGACACTGGACTGTGGAGCAGTGGACACGTGTTCTGTGGAGTGGTGTAATGTACACCGACACTGGACTGTGGAGCAGTGGACTCGTGTTCTGTGGAGTGGTGTAAAGCACACAGACACTGGGCCAAGGAGCAGTAGACTCGTGTTCTGTGGAGTGGTGTTTAGCATGCCAACACTGGACTGTGGAGCAGTGGACACGTGTTCTGTGGAGTGGTGTAAAGCACACAGACACTGGACTGAGGAGCAGTAGACCCGTGTTCTGTGGAGTGGTGTTTAGCATGCCAACACTGGACTGTGGAGCAGTGGACACGTGTTCTGTGGAATGGTGTAAAGCACACCGACACTGGACTGTGGAGCAGTGGACTCGTGTTCTGTGGAGTGGTGTAAAGCACACCGACACTGGACTGTGGAGCAGTGGACTCGTGTTCTGTGGAGTGGTGTAAAGCACACCGACACTGGACTGTGGAGCAGTGGACACGTGTTCTGTGGAGTGGTGTAGAGCACGCAGACACTGGACTGAGGAGCAGTGGACACGTGGTCTGTGGAGTGGTATAAAGCACACCGACACTGGACTGAGGAGCAGTAGACTCGTGTTCTGTGGAGTGGTGTAAAGCACACCAACACTGGACTGTGGAGCAGTGGACTCGTGTTCTGTGGAGTGGTGTAAAGCACACCGACACTGGACTGTGGAGCAGTGGACACGTGTTCTGTGGAGAGGTGTAAAGCACACTGACACTGGACTGAGGAGCAGTGGACACGTATTCTGTGGAGTGGTGTAAAGCACACTGACACTGGACTGTGGAGCAGTGGACACGTGTTCTGTGGAGTGGTGTAAAGCACACAGACACTGGACTGAGGAGCAGTGGACACGTGTTCTGTGGAATGGTGTAAAGCACACTGACACTGGACTGTGGACACGTGTTCTGTGGAGTGGTGTAAAGTACACAGACACTGGACAGAGGAGCAGTGGACACGTGGTCTGTGGAGTGGTGTAAAGTACACAGACACTGGACTGAGGAGCAGTGGACACGCGTTCTGTGGAGTGGTGTAAAGCACACCGACACTGGACTGTGGAGCAGTGGACACGTGTTCTGTGGAGAGGTGTAAAGCACGCCGACACTGGACTGAGGAGCAGTGGACACGTATTCTGTGGAGTGATGTATAGCACACCGACACTGGACTGTGGAGCAGTGGACACGTGTTCTGTGGAGTGGTGTAAAGCACACTGACACTGGACTGAGGAGCAGTGGACACGTATTCTGTGGAGTGGTGTAAAGCACACTGACACTGGACTGTGGAGCAGTGGACACGTGTTCTGTGGAGTGGTGTAAAGCATGTAGACACTGGACTGTGGAGCAGAGGACACGTGTTCTGTGGAGTGGTGTAAAGCACACCGACACTGGACTGTGGAGCAGTGGACACGTGTTCTGTGGAGAGGTGTAAAGCACGCCGACACTGGACTGAGGAGCAGTGGACACGTATTCTGTGGAGTGGTGTAAAGCACACTGACACTGGACTGTGGACACGTGTTCTGTGGAGTGGTGTAAAGCACACTGACACTGGACTGTGGAGCAGTGGACACGTGTTCTGTGGAGTGGTGTAAAGCACACAGACACTGGACTGAGGAGCAGTGGACACGTGGTCTGTGGAGTGGTGTAAAGTACACAGACACTGGACTGAGGAGCAGTGGACACGTGTTCTGTGGAGTGGTGTAAAGCACACTGACACTGGACTGTGGAGCAGTGGACACGTGTTCTGTGGAGTGGTGTAAAGCACACCGACACTGGACTGTGGAGCAGAGGACACGTGTTCTATGGAGTGGTATAAAGCACACTGACACTGGACTGTGGAGCAGTAGACTCGTGTTCTGTGGAGTGGTGTAAAGCACACTGACACTGGACTGTGGAGCAGTGGACACGTGTTCTGTGGAGAGGTGTAGAGCACCCAGACACTGGACTGAGGAGCAGTGGACACGTGGTCTGTGGAGTGGTATAAAGCACACCGACACTGGACTGAGGAGCAGTAGACTCGTGTTCTGTGGAGTGGTGTAAAGCACACCGACACTGGACTGTGGAGCAGTGGACACGTGTTCTGTGGAGTGGTGTAAAGCACACGACACTGGACTGTGGAGCAGTGGACACGTGTTCTGTGGAGTGGTGTAAAGCACACAGACACTGGACTGTGGAGCAGTGGACACGTGTTCTGTGGAGTGGTGTAAAGCATGTAGACACTGGACTGTGGAGCAGTGGACACGTGTTCTGAGTAGTGATGTAAAGCACACCGACACTGGACTGTGGAGCAGTGGACTCGTGTTCTGTGGAGTGGTGTAAAGCACACCAACACTGGACTGTGGAGCAGTGGACTCGTGTTCTGTGGAGTGGTGTAAAGCACACCGACACTGGACTGTGGAGCGGTGGACACGTGTTCTGTGGAGTGGTGTAAAGCACACCGACACTGGACTGTGGAGCGGTGGACACGTGTTCTGTGGAGTGGTGTAAAGCACACCGACACTGGACTGTGGAGCAGTGGACACGTGTTCTGTGGAGTGGTGTAAAGCACACAGACACTGGACTGTGGAGCAGTGGACACGTGTTCTGTGGAGTGGTGTAAAGCATGTAGACACTGGACTGTGGAGCAGTGGACACGTGTTCTGAGTAGTGGTGTAAAGCACACAGACACTGGACTGTGGAGCAGTGGACACGTGTTCTGTGGAGTGGTGTAAAGCACGCCGACACTGGACTGTGGAGCAGTGGACACGTGTTCTGTGGAGAGGTGTAAAGCACACCGACACTGGACTGTGGAGCAGTGGACACGTGTTCTGTGGAGAGGTGTAAAGCACACCGACACTGGACTGAGGAGCAGTGGACACGTGTTCTGTGGAGTGGTGTAAAGCACACCAACACTGGACTGTGGAGCAGTGGACACGTGTTCTGTGGAGTGGTGTAAAGCACACAGACACTGGACTGTGGAGCAGTGGACACGTGTTCTGTGGAGTTGTGTAAAGCATGTAGACACTGGACTGTGGAGCAGTGGACACGTGTTCTGAGTAGTGGTGTAAAGCACACCGACACTGGACTGTGGAGCAGTGGACTCGTGTTCTGTGGAGTGGTGTAAAGCACACCGACACTGGACTGTGGAGCAGTGGACACGTGTTCTGTGGAGTGGTGTAAAGCACACAGACACTGGACTGTGGAGCAGTGGACACGTGTTCTGTGGAGTGGTGTAAAGCACACCAACACTGGACTGTGGAACAGTGGACTCGTGTTCTGTGGAGTGGTGTAAAGCACACCGACACTGGACTGTGGAGCGGTGGACACGTGTTCTGTGGAGTGGTGTAAAGCACACCAACACTGGACTGAGGAGCAGTGGACACGCGTTCTGTGGAGTGGTGTAAAGCACACAGACACTGGACTGTGGAGCAGTGGACACGTGTTCTGAGTAGTGGTGTAAAGCACACCGACACTGGACTGTGGAGCAGTGGACACGTGTTCTGTGGAGTGGTGTAAAGCACACCAACACTGGACTGTGGAGCAGTGGACACGTGTTCTGTGGAGTGGTGTAAAGCACACAGACACTGGACTGTGGAGCAGTGGACACGTGTTCTGTGGAGTGGTGTAAAGCATGTAGACACTGGACTGTGGAGCAGTGGACACGTGTTCTGAGAAGTGGTGTAAAGCACACCGACACTGGACTGTGGAGCAGTGGACTCGTGTTCTGTAGAGTGGTGTAAAGCACACCGACACTGGACTGTGGAGCAGTGGACACGTGTTCTGTGGAGTGGTGTAAAGCACACAGACACTGGACTGTGGAGCAGTGGACACGTGTTCTGTGGAGTGGTGTAAAGCACACCAACACTGGACTGTGGAACAGTGGACTCGTGTTCTGTGGAGTGGTGTAAAGCACACCGACACTGGACTGTGGAGCAGTGGACACGTGTTCTGTGGAGTGGTGTAAAGCACACCGACACTGGACTGTGGAGCGGTGGACACGTGTTCTGTGGAGTGGTGTAAAGCACACCAACACTGGACTGAGGAGCAGTGGACACGTGTTCTGTGGAGAGGTGTAAAGCACACCGACACTGGACTGTGGAGCAGTGGACACGTGTTCTGTGGAGAGGTGTAAAGCACACCGACACTGGACTGAGGAGCAGTGGACACGTGTTCTGTGGAGTGGTGTAAAGCACACCAACACTGGACTGTGGAGCAGTGGACACGTGTTCTGTGGAGTGGTGTAAAGTACACAGACACTGGACTGAGGAGCAGTGGACACGTGTTCTGTGGAGTGGAGTAAAGCACGCAGACACTGTGTTGTAGAGCAGTGGACACATACAAACAAGAACCTGCAGGTAAACGAAGCACAGAGGCGGGCGCCCAGTATCCCCTACGGACTACGAGAAAAGGATTTACCAGTAGTTAATTAAAATCCTAATTTCTCTTACGTCCTAGGGGATACTGGGATGGTCCGAAGTACCATGGGGAAGTCCCAAAGCTCCCAAATGGGAGGGAAAGTGCTGAGATTCCTGCAAAACTGATCAACCAAACCGGAGGTCCCCTGTAGCCAAGGTGTTGAACTTGCAAAGCTTTACAAATGTGTTCGAACCTGACCGAGTGGCAGCTCGGCACAACTGCAAAGCCGACACACCACGGGCAGCTGCCCAGGAAGAACCCAACAACCTAGTGGAGTGGGCCCTGACTTCGGAATCGGCAAAGCTGCCATTGAATAAGCCTGTTGGATAGTAAGCCTGATCCAACGTGCAATCGACTGCTGTGAAGCAGGACAACCAATCTTGTTGGCATCATACAACACAAAAAGCGATTGTGACTTCCTCGTGCGAGCACTTCTTTTGACATAAAGTCCTTTTGACACAAATCTTCAAAGCCCGGACGACATCCAAGGAGTTTGGAGTAGCAGAAGTGTCAAAAACAATCGAAACCACTATCGGCTGGTTGATATGAAATGCTGACACCACCTTAGGCAGGAATTGCTGACGAGTTCTGCGTTTTGCTCTATCCTCGTGGAACACGAACTAGAGGCTCCTACAAGATAATGCCCCTAGCTCCGATACACGCCTCGCCGAGGCCAAAGCCAACAGCGTGACCGTCTTCCACGTAAGATACATCAACTTTGTGTAATGGTTCAAACCAGTCAGACTGGAGAAATTTGAGAAATAAATTGAGATCCCAAGGTGCAGTGGGAGGCACGAAGGGAGGCTGAATATGAAGGACACCTTTCAAAATGGTTTGTATTTCAGGGAGAGCAGCCAACTGACTCTGGAAGAAAACAAACAGGGCCGTAATTTAAACTTTAAGAGAGCCCAAACGTAGACCCATCTCCGTTCCTGACTGAAGGAAGAGTAACAAGCATCCCAGATCAAAATCCACAGTGGAATACTGTCGACTTTCACACCAACAGACGTATTTTTTTTCCATATGCGATAATGTTTTGGCGTGACCCCTTTTCTGGCTTGGATCATAGTCGAGATAACCTTGGCCGGAATACCATTCCTGACTAAAATCTCCCTTTCAACTTCCATGCTATTAAACGTAGCCATGGTATGTCTGGATAGACGAACGGCCCTTGCTGAAGAAAATCCTCCCGAGGCGGCAAAGGCCAAGGATCTTTCATTGACATGGCCAGGAGGTCTGCATACCAGGCTCTGCGCAGCCAGTCCGGGGCAATCAGAATTGCCTGAGCTCTTTCCCTTTTTATTCTTTTGAGAGCTCTGGGAATTAGAGGAATTGGAGGTAGCAAGTACACCAACTGGTAAACCCACGGCGTCGACAGAGCGTCCACTGCTGTGGCCTGTGGATCCCTCGTCCTGGAACAATACCGCAAGAGCTTTGTGTTGAGTCAAGAAGCCATCATGTCGATTTGCATATATCCCCATCGCTGTGCTATCTGCAGAAACACATGCGGATGGAGGCCCAATTACCCCGTACTGGATTGCCTTGTAAGAGGCCACCATCTTTCCCAGTAAACGCATGCAAAGATGGACCGAACCATTGTCTGGATCGTCTTTGCCTTGTCCATAGGAAGGAAAACTTTCTGAGACACCGTGTCCAGTATCATCCCCAGAAAATGAAGTCTCTGTCGGTTCTAGATGGGATTTCTGAAGATTGAGAACCCACCCGTTATCTGTGAGTAGTCATGTTGTGAGGCTGATGCTTTCCATCAACTGTTCTTTGGACATGGGTGGTCATTCAGAGTTGATCGCTAGCTGAATTTGTTCACAGTGCAGCGATCAGGCTAAAAACTGGCAGTTATGCGCATGCGGCACAATGCGCACACGCGACGTATGGGCACAACAAACGATGTAGTTTTGCACAGGGCCTAGCGATGCATTTCAGTCGCAGTGCTGGCCGCAGTGTGATTGACATGAAGTGGGCATTCCTGGGTGGCAACTGCCCGTTTTCAGGGAGTGTGTGGAAAAACGCAGGCATGCCAGGAAAAACGCAGGCATGGCTGGGCGAACGCAGGGCGGGTTTGTGACATCAAATCTGGAACTGAATATTCTGAAGTGATCGCAAGCACTGAGTAGGTTTTGAGCTACTCTGAAACTACACAAAAATGTTTTGCAGGTGCTCCGTGATACAACCGTTCGCAGTGCTGCTAAGTTAAAATACACTCCCAGTTGGCGGCAGCATAGCGTTTGCACGGCTACTAAAACTAGCTAGCGAGCGATCAACTCGAAATGACCCCCATAGCCTTTATCAGGAGATAGTCCAGATATGGAACAATGTTCACTCCCTGTTTGCGGAGTAGTAGCATCATCTCTGCCATCACCTTTGTGAACACCCTTGGTACCGGCGAGAGGCCGAAGGGTAAAGCCTGGAACTGGTAGTGACAGTCCTGCAGTGCAAACCGTAGATAAGCCTGATGAGGCGACCATGTAGGGATGTGAAGTTACATATCCTTGATATCCAGGGATACTAGGAATTCCCCCTCCTCCAGACCTGAGATCAACGCTCTGAGAGATTCTATCTTGGGGACGTCACCCTCCACTGAGCCCTGCAGCGCTCATTCTGTCAGCTGCCTCGCTGGGGCGGCGGATTCCCAGATCTCTCCGTGGTGGCTCCCAGCGTGGGTGAAGATCTCTCCACTGCTGCCTGACTGATCACCCCTCTGTGGCTGGTTCCTGCTCCTGGAGAGTTGGTGGGGGCTCACTTTTCCTCCGAGCTGCTGATTGTTGGAACTCCCTGGGATCCGCACCTGTGCTACGTCTGCCCCATGATCGCTGATATGATGTGAGTGCGAATGCTCCCGACTGGCTATGCTGTCTAACTAGCAGGGGAATGTGTCCCCCGTCATCCTTCTAGACAATGGTGTTGTCCTTTAAAATGGTCATTTCACTCACCCTCTTCTGATGGCCAGAGGCAAGAAAAATCATCCCAATCGAAGTAATTCATCCCAATCGAATCTCTGATCCTACTTATCTATACCGCCTGTTGCTGATCCTTCTCCTACTACGCCTGATAATAGCATTGGTCCGCCCACAATGGCCAATTCCCCCCCATCTGGGGATCTACAAGCTGAAATGTCCCAGCTACGGGGTGAGATTGGGGACATTCTGACGCATGTCCGTTCCCTTCCTTCTAAACAAGACATGCAAGCTCTTGAATGCCGACTTCAGGACTCCCATTCGGACCCAGATCTCGTCTGTACAATCTGATATAGAGCATCTGGGAGCTAGAATTGCCTCTCTGGAGGAGGAGAAAGATTCAGTGGAGGACCAACTACTTCATCTCCGTTACATAGTTTCCCGACAGGGGTCGCACATGGAATTGATGCAGAATAAATTAGACGACCTAGACAATAGAGGCCGTCGAAATAATATTAGAGTGCGGGGCCTCCCTGAAGCGGTTCCTCCATCCGGCCTTATTGACGCTCTTACCAAAATATTCGGAGAGATCCTAGGCCTGGATCCCGACAATTTGATTGAATTCGACCGGGCCCACAGAGCCCTCAGACCGAAAGGGCCAGCTTCTGACCGCCCGAGAGACGTCATTTGTAGACTCCACTATTTCTCACAGAAAGAGGAGATTCTTCGCAAGGTGCGTGATTTGGAAGGAGTTGACTTCAATGGTACCTGAATCCAAATTTTTCAGGACCTCTCCTGCCGTACGCTCCATCAGCGTAGGTTGTTGAAGCCTTTGACAGAAGCGATGTGCAAACGCGACCTGAAGTACAGATGGGGTTTCCCGTTTTCCTTAAAAGTGTCCCATGCTGGTAAGCTCCTTTCTCTCCAATCTGCTTTGGGCCTAGAAGATATTTCCCTCCCTGATTGGCGAGCTTTTACTCTCCCCACCATGGTCCCTGCCAATCCAACCAGAAGAGAGAGGTGGCACCAGGTCCAGAATCCTAAACGGAAATCCAAGGGAGTACGGCCGGTATGCTTTGCTTATCCTTATTTGAGATCTGATTTCGAAAGTCTCCTATTTCAGGTTTACAGACTGTGAGACATATTTAATTGGTTTCTCTGTACTGTATGCCTCACAATTTGTGGTCTATACTTTCAGGTTCCCACATTTTTTATTTTTTTTTAATATGTAAATCATTCCCTCCAACGGAAAATAAGACCACCGGCATACCCTATTCACACCTTCAGGAAAAGGCCTTCTAAAACATGGCCGTCGGAACAAAGAAATCCGAAGACCACACTTCAATGGGTCACGTCCGCTGGGAACTACTATTCATCACGTCTATAAATAACCGGAAACATGGCCGCCGTCACAGAGACAGCTCCAAGCGCTGCAAGCCGTACTGTGCCACACCGAGCCGGCGCATGCGCACATCGAGTATGACACCACCGGATGTGGGGCGGATATGACGCTTCACACGGTCCGGACCGGAAGTCTGCGGACCCCACCGTTTTCTATGTCTTTTAAGCATTTTACTGTACTTTTTCAAAACACGTACACAACAGCTTGAGCTCCTATCTGACTAGCTCCATTTGATTTCTTATATTTCTGTATTTTGGTAATATGCAGCCACTTAATCAATCAACAGACAGGAAGTGATGTAGACACCACTTCCTTTAGAAATGAGGTATAAATATGCTCTGTCTCTAGCTCTTAATCACCCCTTGATGAAGTCCATGAGGGACGAAACGCGTTGGGTACCACTTTGATTACACCTCAATCACTGAAGTTAAGCTAATTTTCTCCTTTTTTATCTTTTATCCTGTACATTTTATGCCCTATCTCTTATGTTTTTATGTTCTCTTTTATGAATTTGGCATATTGAATTTTTATATATCATTTTTTTATATATACATCACTTTGCATAGGTTGCTTTTTTATTGTAATTATTTTATACATTACCCTTTTTTTAGTGCTATGTTTCTGAAATAAATTTTATGTTTTCATAAATACCTGGTTTCATAATAATAATTGACACCATTGGTCGCTTGCCAACACCTCATCCCTTTGCACATATATATATATATATATATATATATATATATATATAATATTTTTTTTTTCTCTCAAGCTTCCCATGGTGTTTGATAACAGCTGTACTATGTTCTTCGATATTGTTACCATGTTATAGCTGCTAATTGCTAGTCTATCATTAGACCTAGAGCCTTGTTCATGTTTATCTACCGTATTTATGGTCCATATTTTTTACTTCAGTTTTTTTTATTTTATTTTTTATTCCTCTGTGCTTCACTTTTTTTTTAGTTCCTATTCTGTCAGGGCCTATGTTGTTTTGTTTCAGGCTTACACCGACAACACCGGTGGCCTTAGTTAATTACATTTTACTTAAAATGATTGTTCTTTAGGATGGCGGGGCCACGTCCCCCTAGTGTACCCCCTACCGCTATGGTTTTCCCGAGACAGAGGCACCCTTATGGTCCCTTTTCTGGCCGGATGCGGTATTCTACTGTTCAACTTACTTTGTTGTACTGCTTTCTTTCTCTCTTGTTTTCAGATGCTCTTACATCTTCTCTTCTCTTTTTTGTCGCCTCCTTTCTCTTCCTCTTTTCACCTGATCTGAAGTGTACATTTATTGGTGTCTTTCACTACCTCTACATATGGCTTCTACACTTAGGATACTCTCCATAAATGCCAGGGGTCTGAATGTCCCTGAGAAGAGGGCGGGAGCTCTTCGTTCATTTCATGCAGAGAGGGCTGATATTGTCCTTGTTCAGGAGACCCATTTTCGACACTCCCCCTCTGCACCCCACATTAGGAATAGGTTCTTCCCCACCTCATATTATTGTAATTATTCCCAATCAAAATCTAAAGGAGTGGCCATCCTTTTTGCTAAACACATACCCCTTACCAATGTTGTGGTACACAGGTTGGAGGAGGGGAGATGCCTTTTACTTATATGCTCTATTTTTAACACGACTTTTATGATTGTTAATATCTACGCTCCCAACCAAGGCTAAAAAGCCTTCCTCGAAAATATTCTGGACAAGGTTGACTCGCTTAAACAGGGGATCCTGATAGTGGGTGGGGATTTTAACTGGACTCTCGACCACACCCTGGACACTTCCTCTAGGTCCCCGATGGTCCACCACCATTTATCTAGGGGGGTGAGGCGCTTACTCCACATTCACCAGCTGTCCGGCGTCTGGCGCATATTTCACCCATCAGACTGGGATTTTACATATTACTCGATTTCTCACCATTCCTATTCTAGGCTAGATTATATCCTGCTTGACCATAGACATCTTCCCCTGGTTTGCGCTGCTTCCATAGGCCAGATGACATGGTCCGACCACGCCCCGGTTAGACTTGACCTTTCCATCGGACCCCCACCTTTCCAGCGTCGTCCTTGGCGTTTTAACGAATCCCTACTGCAAGACCTGTATTGTATTGATTGTAATGTCTCCCCTGATGTCTCTGACTTGACAATTTGGGAGGCTCATAAATGTGTGTTACGGGGAAAATGCATCCAACTGGGCTCCTATTTAAAGAAACAACGATTGGGCCAAATTGAGGGACTTTTACGGCAAACTGAATCGCTAGAAACTGCCCATAAGGCCTCTCTATCTCCTGACACCTATGTAGATCTGGTCGCAGCCTGTTTGACTCTAAATAAATTACTTTTGGATAAAGTAAAATTTTCCTTTCGGAAGTGTCGCAATAGGTATTACCGCTGGGGCAACAAACCGGGCAAAATGCTTGCCAGGGTTTTATGTACCCAAAGAGCGCTCTCGTTTATCCCCTCCATAAAAGACACACACGGCCGTCTTTTCCATGATACAGATAAAATTGCAGAGACATTCTGTTCGTATTACGCCTCCCTATACAATCTCCCCTCTCCCGAATCTTATCATGTTGCTAGTGACAGGTCCCGTGACGTAGACACTTATCTTACGAGGACTGGTTTCCCTAAACTCACGGGAGATGCCGGTGAGGAACTGGAAAAGCCCTTTACTTTCCAAGAGCTCAATGATGCCATTAAATCCACCCCCTCTGGAAAGAGTCCTGGCCCTAATGGTTTCACCATCACTTATTATAAAGCCTTTAAAGATAAATTAACTCCTCTTCTTTTGGAAGCGTGCAACACAGTCTCGGATACTAACCCCTTTTCTAGGCAATCTCTCGAGGCCCACATCACGGTCATCCCTACGGGTGGTAAGGACCCCTCCCTGTGTCCCAGCTACTGGCCTATATCCCTTCTCAATGTCGACGTTAAACTTTTCGCCAAACTCCTTGCAAATAGGCTTAAGTTCCTTCTACCCTCCCTTATACACAATGACCAAGTGGGGTTTGTTCCAGGTCGAGAGGCGAAGGACAATACTTCTAAGATCATAGCTCTTATTCATCACGTTTCCTAAATGGGCTCTCCGGCAATTCTGCTATCCACTGACGCTGAAAAAGCATTCGACAGAATTGACTGGGGTTTTATGGCCGGGGTGCTGAGACACATGGGTCTGGGCCCGACCTGCTTGCATCGCGTCCTAGCCCTTTACGCCTCTCCCTCGGCCAGAATCGTGATTAACGGTTCCTTGTCCGGTTCATTCAATATTAACAATGGGACTAGGCCCCCTGTCCCCCATGATCTTTGTCCTCTGTATGGAGGCCCTAGCTAGGGCGATTAGGCTTAATCCAAATATCTCTGGGATCAGACTCCAGGCCAATGAATATAAACTTGCCTTCTTTGCCGACGATTTACTGGCCACAATCACAAACCCTACAGTCTTCCTTGTCTAATTTAGTGGATGAGTTTAAGATCTTTGGTGACCTCTCTAATTTTAATATAAATTACTCCAAATCAGTAGCCCTGAACCTTACGGCCCTGCCTACTATGGTTTCAGGACTTAAATCTGCATTTCCCTTTACCTGGCATAACTCCCAATTGAAATATTTAGGGATTACTATTACCAAGGATCTTTCACATCTTTTCGATTCTAATTTTACCCCCCTACTAACTAAATTACGTACAGACCTCCAGTCCTGGAATGCCAGATCATTCTCTTGGCTAGGCAGACTGGGTAGCCTTAAGATGAATTCTCTCCCTAAAATCTTTTATCTATTGCAGACTTTACCGATTAAAATCCCTTCAGCATGGTTCCGTGACATCCAACTGTTATTTAGAGAATTCATCTGGGGCGGTAAGAGACCCCGCCTGAGATTTTCTATGATGGTCAGGCAGAGGGATAGGGGTGGCCTACGCTTGCCTGACATTCAAGGTTACTGCCGAGCCTGCCATCTCCAAAGGATCCTGTTGTGGTCCAGAGCTGAACCATCGAAACAATGGGTACAGATAGAGAGCCATGTGCTCTCGTCGCCTATTGCCGTCGCTCCGTGGTTACATACCCTTCCTGCCACTTCCCATCCCACTGTAGGCCCCACTTTAGCTTGTTGGTAAGCGATTAGAAAATCCCCCTCTGTTTCCTTGCCAGCCTCCTCCTACTTGTACTTCTTATTTAATGAACGATTTCCCCCCCGGTAGTAACACGCGGGCCTTCCAAACTTGGTATGATTTGGGACTTTGGAGGGTTGGACAGCTGGTGAGTGGGGGTGGGATCGTCTCCTCGGATTTACAAGAGAAATGGCATTTACCACCAAGAGATTTTTGGCGCTACTTGCAAGTTCGTCACTTTTTGGTATCTCAGGGTTTTCCTAGGAAGGGATTCCTAGCCCTCACACCGTTCGAACGTCTCTGCGATAGACCTTCATTCCCACCTCATTCTATTTCCTTGATATACAACCTTCTATTGGCGGACTCTAGCCACTCTAGCCCAACTCTACCACCTTTCACTAGGACATGGGATAGGGATCTCGGCCAGGAGCTGGGCGAAGACATTTGGGAGAAAATATTTAAATTAGCCCATGCTTGCTCTCCCAGTACATTAGTGGTGGAGACTCAGTACAAATTGATTTCTCTGTGGTACAGATGTCCTGATATTCTTTCTAAGATGGGTTTTGGAGTCCTGCTTCATATATGGTGGTCGTGCTCCTTATTCCAACCCTACTGGAAGGAGATACTTTTGCTCTCTGCTGAAATTACGGGAGTAGTGCCTACGGATCCCCTGTTTTGGTTGTTTCATTACTCGTCTCAACTAGTGATGAGTGGGTTCGGTTCCTCGGAATCCGAACCCCCTGTACTTCACCCATTTTACACGGTTCCGAGGCGGACTCGAATCTTCCCACCTTGCTCGGTTAACCAGAGCGCGCCCGAACGTCACCATCCCGCTGTCGGATTCTCGCGAGATTTGTATTCTATATAAGGAGCCGTGCGTCGCCGCCATTTTCACTCGTGCAATGGAGATGATAGGGAGAGGACGTGTGCAGCGTTCTCTCAGTTGTGTTCAGTGTGCTTGTAAATATCTGTGCTCAGTGTGCTGAAAATATCTACGTTCTCTGCCTGAAAACGCTCCATATCTGTGCTGCATTGTAGTATATAGTAGGAGGACAGTGCAGAATTTTCCTGACCAGTGACCACCAGTATTATATCAGTACGGTACAGTAGTCCACTGCTCTACCTACCTCTGTGTCGTCAAGTATACTATCCATCCATACCTGTGGTGCATTTAAATTTTGCGCAGTATATATAGTAGGAGGACAGTACATAATTTTGCTGACCACCAGTATATAATATATAGCAGTACGGTACAGTAGTCCACTGCTCCACCTACCTCTGTGTCGTCAAGTATACTATCCATCCATACCTGTGGTGCATTTTAGTTGTTGTGCGCAGTATATATAGTAGGAGGACAGTGCATAATTTTGCTGACCACCAGTATATAATATATAGCAGTACGGTACAGTAGTCCACTGCTCTACCTACCTCTGTGTCGTCAAGTATACTATCCATCCATACCTGTGGTGCATTTAAATTTTGCGCAGTATATATAGTAGGAGGACAGTACATAATTTTGCTGACCACCAGTATATAATATATAGCAGTACGGTACAGTAGTCCACTGCTCTACCTACCTCTGTATCGTCAAGTATACTATCCATCCCTGTGGTGCATTTAAATTTTGTGCAGTATATATATAGTAGGAGGACAGTACGTAATTTTGCTGACCACCA
The DNA here is from genome assembly GCF_028390025.1 of Pseudophryne corroboree. Taxonomy (NCBI): domain Eukaryota; kingdom Metazoa; phylum Chordata; class Amphibia; order Anura; family Myobatrachidae; genus Pseudophryne; species Pseudophryne corroboree. The sequence continues at coordinate 6,012,090 of NC_086448.1, forward strand.
GTATATAATATATAGCAGTACGGTACAGTAGTCCACTGCTCCACCTACCTCTCTGTCGTCAAGTATACTATCCATACATACCTGTGGTGCATTTTAGTTGTGCGCAGTATATATAGTAGGAGGACAGTGCATAATTTTGCTGACCACCAGTATATAAGATATAGCAGTACGGTACAGTAGTCCACTGCTCTACCTACCTCTGTGTCGTCAAGTATACTATCCATCCATACCTGTGGTGCATTTTAGTTGTTGTGCGCAGTATATATAGTAGGAGGACAGTGCAGAATTTTGCTGACCACCAGTATATAATATATAGCAGTACGGTACAGTAGTCCACTGCTCTACCTACCTCTGTGTCATCAAGTATACTATCCATCCATACCTGTGGTGCATTTAAGTTTTGCGCAGTATATATAGTAGGAGGACAGTGCATAATTTTGCTGACCACCCGTATATAATATATAGCAGTACGGTACAGTAGTCCACTGCTCTACCTACCTCTGTGTCGTCAAGTATACTATCCATCCATACCTGTGGTGCATTTAAGTTTTGCGCAGTATATATAGTAGGAGGACAGTGCAGAATTTTGCTGACCACCAGTATATAATATATAGCAGTACGGTACAGTAGGCCATTGCTATTGATATATTACTGGCATATAATTCCACACATTAAAAAATGGAGAACAAAAATGTGGAGGGTAAAATAGGGAAAGATTAAGATCCACTTCCACCTCGTGCTGAAGCTGCTGCCACTAGTCATGGCCGAGATGATGAAATGCCATCAACGTCGTCTGCCAAGGCCGATGCCCAATGTCATAGTAGAGAGCATGTAAAATCCAAAAAACAAAAGTTCAGTAAAATGACCCAAAAATCTAAATTAAAAGCGTCTGAGGAGAAGCGTAAACTTTCCAATATGCCATTTACGACACGGAGTGGCAAGGAACGGCTGAGACCCTGGCCTATGTTCATGGCTAGTGGTTCAGATTCACATGAGGATGGAAGCACTCATCCTCTCGCTAGAAAAATGAAAAGACTTAAGCTGGCAAAAGCACAGCAAAGAACTGTGCGTTCTTCTAAATCACAAATACCCAAAGAGAGTTCAATTGTGTCGGTTGCGATGCCTGACCTTCCCAACACTGGACGGGAAGAGCTTGCGCCTTCCACCATTTGCACGCCCCCTGCAAGTGCTGGAAGGAGCACCCGCAGTCCAGTTCCTGATAGTCAAATTGAAGATGTCACTGTTGAAGTACACCAGGATGAGGATATGGGTGTTGCTGGCGCTGAGGAGGAAATTAACAAGGAGGATTCTGATGGTGATGTGGTTTGTTTAAGTCAGGCACCCGGGGAGACACCTGTTGTCCATGGGACGAATATGGCAATTGACATGCCTGGTCAAATTACAAAAAAAAAAATCACCTCTTCGGTGTGGTATTATTTCAACAGAAATATGGACAACTGGTGTCAAGCCATGTGTTGCCTTTGTCAAGCTGTAATAAGTAGGGGTAAGGACGTTAACCACCTAGGAACATCCTCCCTTATACGTCACCTGGAGCGCATTCATCAGAAGTCATTGACAAGTTCAAAAACTTTGGGTGACAGCGGAAGCAGTCCACTGCCAACTAAATCCCTTCCTCTTGTAACCAAGCTCCTGCAAACCACACCACCAACTCCCTCAGTGTCAATTTCCTCCTTAGACAGGAAAGCCAATAGTCCTGCAGGCCATGTCACTGTCAAGTCTGACGAGTCCTCTCCTGCCTGGGATTCCTCCGATGCATCCTTGAGTGTAACGCCTACTGCTGCTGGCGCTGCTGTTGTTGCTGCTGGGAGTCGATCGTCATCCCAGAGGGGAAGTCGGAAGACCACTTGTACTACTTCCAGTAAGCAATTGACTGTCCAACAGTCCTTTGCGAGGAAGATGAAATATCACAGCAGTCATCCTGCTGCAAAGCGGATAACTCAGGCCTTGGCAGCCTGGGTGGTTTTAAACATGTTTCCGGTATCCACCGTTAATTCACAGGAAACTAGAGAATTGCTTGAGGTACTGTGTCCCCGGTACCAAATACCATCTAGGTTCCACTTCTCTAGGCAGGCGATACCGAGAACCTCAGAAAAAGAGTCACCAGTGTCCTAAAAAATGCAGTTGTACCCAATGTCCACTTAACCATGGACATGTGGACAAGTGGATCAGGGCAGACTAAGTACTATATGACTGTGACAGCCCACTGGGTAGATGTATTGCCTCCCGCAGCAAGAACAGCAGCGGCGGCACCAGTAGCATCATCTCGCAAACGCCAACTCGTTCCTAGGCAGGCTACTCTTTGTATCACCGCTTTCCATAAGAGGCACACAGCGGACAACCTCTTACGGAAACTGAGGAACATCATTGCAGAATGGCTTACCCCAATTGGACTCTCCTGGGGATTTGTGACATCAGACAACGCCACCAATATTGTGCGTGCATTACATGTGGGCAAATTCCAGCACGTCCCATGTTTTGCACATACATTGAATTTGGTGGTGCAGAATTATTTAAAAAACAACAGGGGCGTGCAAGAGATGCTGTCGGTGGCCCGAAAAATTGCGGGCCACTTTCGGCATTCAGGCACCGCGTGCCGAAGACTGGAGCACCAGCAAACACTCCTGAACCTGCCCCGCCATCATCTGAAGCAAGAGGTGGTAACGAGGTGGAATTCAACCCTCTATATGCTTCAGAGGATGGAGGAGCAGCAAAAGGCCATTCAAGCCTATACAGCTACCTACGATATAGGCAAAGGAGGGGGAATGCACCTGACTCAAGCGCAGTGGAGAATGATTTCAACGTTGTGCAAGGTTCTGCAACCCTTTGAACTTGCCACACGTGAAGTCAGTTCAGACACTGCCAGCCTGAGTCAGGTCATTCCCCTCATCAGGCTTTTGCAGAAGAAGCTGGAGAGATTGAAGGAGGAGCTAAAACAGAGCGATTCCGCTAGGCATGTGGGACTTGTGGATGGAGCCCTTAATTTGCTTAACCAGGATTCACGGGTGGTCAATCAGGATTCACGGGTGGTTGAAATCAGAGCACTACATTTTGGCCACCGTGCTCGATCCTACATTGGATCTCTCTTTCCGGCAGACACAAGTGTGAAGAAAATGTGGAGAAGAGGATGTTCATCAAAATGAATTATAATCAATTCCTCCGTGGAGACATTTACCAGCAATTGCCTCCAGAAAGTACACAGGGACCTGAGATGGTGGATTCCAGTGGGGACGATTTAATAATCTGTGAGGAGGGGGATGTACACAGTGAAAGGGGTGAGGAATCGGACGATGAGGAGGAGGTGGACATTTTGCCTCTGTAGAGCCAGTTTGTGCAAGGAGAGATTGATTGCTTCTTTTTTGGTGGGGGCCCAAACCAACCAGTCATATCAGTCACAGTCGTGTGGCAGACCCTGTCGCTGAAATGATGGGTTTGTTAAAGTGTGCATGTCCTGTTTATACAGCATAAGGGTGGGTGGGAGGGCCCAAGGACAATTCCATCTTGCACCTCTTTTTTCTTTAATTTTTCTTTGCATCATGTGCTGTTTGGGGACAATTTTTTTGAAGTGCCATGCTGTCTGACACTGCAGTGCCACTCCTAGATGGGCCAGGTGTTTGTGTCGGCCACTTGGGTCGCTTAGCTTAGTCATCCAGCGACCTTGGTGCGCCTCTTTTTTTCTTTGCATCATGTGCTGTTTGGGGACAATTTATTTGAAGTGCCATCCTGCCTGACACTGCAGTGCCACTCCTAGATGGGCCAGGTGTTTGTGTCGGCCACTTGGGTCGCTTAGCTTAGTCATCCAGCGACCTTGGTGCAAATTTTAGGACTAAAAATAATATTGTGAGGTGTTCAGAATAGACTGGAAATGAGTGGAAATTATGGTTATTGAGGTTAATTAATACTATGGGATCAAAATGACCCCCAAATTCTATGATTTAAGCTGTTTTTGAGGGTTTTTTGTAAAAAAAAACACCCGAATCCAACAAAAAATTCTCAGGGAGGTTTTGCCAAAACGCGTCCGAATCCAAAACACGGCCGCGGAACCGAATCCAAAACCAAAGCACAAAACCCGAAAAATGTCCGGTGCACATATCTAGTCTAAACCCATCTCCAACTATAAACATTCCTTATTATGTCATCTCAACAATGCTGCTAAATCAGTGATTCCTGTTCGTTGGCGATCCCCCTCTCCTCCAACTGTTAATGATTGGTTGAACAGAGTAGATCTTTATATGGACTTGGATGATATAATGACATCTGATGATGGGGGTTATTCATCCTTCAAGGACACATGGGTTAGATGGCTACATTTTAATGATTCCCCAACCTTCAGGAACATCCTCACCTCCAGTTCTTCCACATCCTCCTAGACATTTCTCCACCTAAAAGTACTGCTTCCCGTTATGTCGTAGGCAATGGACTCTCCCTTTGGACCAGGTGATTCTTATTCTTATCTTTTCCTCCTCTACTTTTTTCCATATCTCTTTTCTCTTCTTCTTCTTCTTCTCCTTTCTTTTTTGATTTGTGCTAACAGTGTTAACAAGACATGTATGACTATTGAATTACTCCTTTCCACGTGTTTGGGCTGTTATAAAATGTTGTTTAAATGTTCTCCTGTTATTACGTATAGGAGCTGTTCAGGCCCACAGTTGTATTAAGAGGATACTCTTTATTACATTTGTCTTCATGTTAACCGTTTTGATATTGTTATTGTCGTTCAATAAACATATTTTGCACTAGAGATTCCATCTTGAATTTGAACACACTTAAGTATGGGTTCAGTGATTTGAGGTTTAGGATTGGTTTTACCGACCTGTCCAGTTTCGGCACCACAAACAGGCTGGAGAAAAATCCTTTGTTCTGGAGTTGTGGCAGGACTGGAACAAAGTCTGCAACAGTTTTTGAATAGCATCCTGTAGGGTTACTCGTTTCTTGTGAAACTAGTAAGCCCGACATGAAGAATCTGTGAGGTGGGAGAGTATGGAACTCTAACCTGTAGCCCTGGAATATCAGGCCCCTGACCCAGGAATCTGCCCAGATGTGGCTGAAATATTTTGAGCTCCCATAAGGTCTTATGTCTGAGGAAGCTGCTGATTGACCGAAGGCGGGGAAACGCGTAACATTACGGCCCCTACAGTGTCTGGACTACCGACAGAGAGACGACCTGCATGTGCAGGAAACAGTCTCCGCCCTCCATTTCTATCTGGAGCCCCAAGCCAGAGCTGTGCTTACAGGATTCAACCAGCAGCCAGGAGCATCCTAATAAGGAGAGGTATATATGTAGTACCTATGGACACTGCAAAATAAAGATCCTTTACTATCACTATGCTGTGAGATTTCCAGCTAGAACACTCTCTGTGCAGAGTTATAAAACTGCAGCGCTATAGTCGCAAGTGACCCAACATAATCAGCATTAAAGTGATTAATATTTGCTGCTATATGGACAAATCCTTGAATTTTCTTTTAAGGAGTTGAGTATTCCCCCCTCTGACACAGCTGCTAGGTAAAGGGATTTTTTTACAGGGCAAACTAGGTGCTTTCTGTGACCGGACAGTTCCATATGAAAGCCCTCACCGCCTTGCATCCCGTCCCCAGTCACAGAATGGAGTTTTAGGTCACAAGGGACCTGGCCAATTAGGGGATACCCACTTACCATCAGTAACCGCCTGGTACTGATTCCACCCACTCCTTGTAGCTGTGGCATCTGGAACCACGGTTCTGCTCTGTACGCGTTGACACGCTGTCTTACCACTCCTCCGTGGTGTTGACAAATCCCCAATCATCGCTTGCTTAAGCACAGCACGGTAGCAGGCGAAAGGCGGAGCTAGGAGATGCTGGTTACAACCTGGACAGCCGGTGAACGGAGCTAGGTTTCGCCTAGCCCTGCAGGTCACAAGATGAAGCAGTCGTCTTGAGGCAGAAGATGTTTATTCGCCAAAAATAGTTCTGAAAAGAACTTCATACAGCAGATGTTACAGCAGAATGAAACTGGTATAATACACCTGGAGGCTCACAGGCCTCCTCTTTTTATATAGTAAAACCACAATGCATCTCAGGGGGTAGTCGTCTCCTCCTCCTCCCCCCCCCCCCCCCGAGTCCTTTCCATCCAATCAGGATATCTTACAAAATATAAATTAATAAATTACATTTTAAAAAGATATAAGTGCATGAAGCAATTTCCCTCCTTCATGTCACACACAAAGTTTGGTGTCATAGAAACATAGAATGTGACGGCAGATAAGAACCACTCGGCCCATCTAGTCTGCCAATTTTTTTAAACCATATTTTTAGCTCACACCTTATTTGATCCTTATTTCTGTGTAAGGAGGGTGACTACTCTGTCATTTAAACTCCATTCCTTACCACCTGGGAGTTTACAATTCACCTTTGATACATTTATCACTCTCTAATAGAGTACATGAGAGCTTCTACTCCCTGAGACAGAGTACCATCCCCCACCTCAACATCCACCTCCCCTTTCTCCAGATCTGGCATCTTGTTGTCAGAGTGGAGAACCTGGGCCAATGTATGTTTATGTTGAATAAGTACGGTGGGCTGAGATGCTGGTCTGCGGTCTGAATTTTTAACTAGAAAATCAGCCATAGATTTCTCTAAATCCTACGTCTCTTGCTTGGTCAAAGTCAGCTCAGTAGAGATGTTAGCAATCATCCCCTTAATGGAGTCCAGCCACGCCGGCTCCTGAGCACTGCTTCCCTGAGATGGGACACTACACTGTGGACATACCAGTGATCCCCCTGGAGAGTTTTTTTGCCAGACATACTGTACAGCAGAGTATATATATATACACACACACACACACACACACACACACACACACACACACACACACACACACGTGAAATACACAATTAAACCCAGACAGCCTGACAGGACAGAGAGGGAGAAACCAGCACACTGCGCCCCTATAGCTAAAAGCAATGCTTCGCTGGGCAGCAGACTAAGCAAGTAGGGGACTTAGTACATACAGTTATCGCTAAACCCCCTGGTACCGATAAGGTGCTTTGAGGGTCCTCGGAGGAGCAGCACTTCCCTGCAGACAGCGTCTGTGGTGATAGTGAGAAAATGGCGCGTCTGAGCCTGCTGGTTCCGCTCTCAGTGAGGCCCCGCCTCTTCAATGGCACGCGGCCCTCCCGCAATTTTTTATACTAGTAAGCCTCTATTACTCATGGAAAAGGGGCGAGAACCCCTTTCCTGCATTGCGCCAGTGTGGGTATTGCGAACGCAGTGTCTTCTGCTTCCTGTACCCTTATTCTGACATTAGAACCGGCGACCCGTTAACCGGGACGCTGGCTGTGTACTCACCACTCTTGCCATCTTCAGCTGTGTTAGGAGTGGTGGCATGCTGGGGAAACGTATGCTCACCTCAGCGGTTTGTGAATAGTTCCCTCAGGACTGCGTACTGTCAGCGGGGATCAGGACCATTAACCCTATAAGAGGTTGGTACTGTCCCCCCCTAAGTCCTATGACGCAAGTAGGCTGGTGCCAACCAGTCCTGCCTTAAAATAACAAACATTAAAATAAAATTGAAGAAAACTCTCTGGAGCTCCAGAGGATGTGACTGGCTCCTTCAAGCACATTTTCTAAACTGAGTCTGGTAGGAGGGGCATAGAGGGGAGGAGTCAACACACACTCTGAAGAATTTAATGTGCCAAGGCTCCAATGGACCCATCTATACCCCATGGTACTAAGACCATCCCATGCTTAATTTAGTGAAGAAGTAGTCCTGGAGAGACTAAGTAACATAAAGATTAATAAATCACCAGGCCCAGATGGTTTTCACCCGAGGGTTATTATGGAGCTTAGGGCACAGTTAGCAAGACCCTTATACTTGATTTTCTATAGTTCAATTACATCAGGTTATGGTACCGAGGGATTGGCATATAGCTGAGGTAGTGCCATTATTTAAAAAGGGATCTAAAAATCATCCTGGGAACTATAGACCAGTTAGTATAACCTTTATAGTGGGTAAAATATTGGAAGGAATTTTGAGGGATAGCATAGAGGATTATCTGCAGAATACTAAGTTTATTAGCAAGAGTCAGCATGGGTATGTGATAGATCATGTAAAACTAACTTAATTAGCTTCTACGAGGAAGTGAGCGATAATCTTGACCAGGGAAAAGCAGTGGATATGGTGTATTTAGATTTTGCAAAAACCTTTGATACAGTGCCTCATAGGAGACTGATTATCAAATGAAGGGAACTTGGCCTAGGAAATACTATTTGTACATGGATAGGTAATTGGCTGGATAACAGGGTACAAGAAGTAGTGGTTAATGCGATGTTCTCCAGCTGGGCACCAGTAGTCAGCGGAATACCACAAGGGTCAGTTCTTGGCCCGCCACTGTTCAATATATTTATTAATGATCTAGGAATAGGCCTGGGAAGCACAGTATCAATCTTTGCAGATGATACTAAACTGTGTAAGGTATTTAATTCAGAAAGCGATGTGGAGTCTCTACAGAATGACTTATTTAAACTTGAAACCTGGGCGTCTAAATGGGGAATGAGGTTCAATATTGAAAAATGCAAAGTTGTGCACTTTGGGATTAAAAACAAACTTGCATCCTACACACTTAATGCGGAAAATATAGGGGTAACAGAAGTGGAAAAAGATTTGGGAGTGCTCACAGATAATAGACTTAATAACAGTACACAATGTGAAAGCGTAGTACAGAAGGCAAGTAAAGTGCTTGCGTGCATAAAACGGGGTATGGAGACCAGGGATGAGGATGTAATCCTGGCGCTGTACAAATCATTGGTACGTCCGCTCCTGGAATATTGCGTTCAGTTCTGGGCACCATATTATAAAAAATATATCGGGGAACTAGAAAGAGTTCAAAGGCGAGCTACTAAACTGATGAAAGGGTTAGAGGTACTGGAGTACGGGGAAAGGCTTACTAGGTTATATATGTATACACCAGAAAAGAGGAGACTAAGAGGAGACATTATTAATATCTTCAGATATATAAAGGGTAATTACAAGGAGCTAGCAGCAGATCTGTTTATTATAAGAACTCTGTATAGGACACGTGGGCACTCGCTGAGGCTAGAGGAGAGAATATTCCGTACACAACGTAGGAAAGGGTTCTTCACTGTTAGGGCAATAAAGATTTGAACTCCCTGCCGGAGAAGGTAATAGTGGCAGACTCTGTAAATGAATTTAATAACGGATTGGACAATTTCTAGCTGAAAAAAGTATCCAGGGCTATAGCATTTATCATAGTGACATTAATATCTGGGAGTGGTAAGAATCATTGAGGTATATTCAATTGAAGTCGGATCCATTAGGACATTCATTTGTCGGAATGGATCCGACCTGGGCTATTCAATGACATCTCAATTCCACTTTTAAAAAAGCCGAATTGAGATGTGGGAGGGGAGACGGGGGAGAGCCGCGCTACAGCAGCGGCTATATAGCCGCTGCTGTAGCACTGCTCTCCCCCGTCTCCCACCCCAGTCTCTCTGCCTCTCCCCGTCCCTCCCTGCATCACAGCCGCTGCTCACGGCAGCGTCCAACCCGCACTGGTTTGTGCGAGGTCTTGCTTGCTGGAGCCAGGTGGACGCTGCTGTGAGCGACGGCTGTGACATACTCCAGCGCTGCTCACCCCGTCTCGGGTCTCCAGTCTCTGGTGCTGCTCTACCCATCTCACTTCCACTTTTTTTAAAGTCGAACTGAGATGGTCAAAAAGGGGGCCAAAACCGCCTGTTTTCGTCACAAGCACGTGGATCGGCAGCTATTCCACCGATCCACGTGCTTTTCGACAAGTCAAATTCATCGACTTGTTGAAAACTTTGGGGTTATATTGAATAGGTCGGAACCCCTTCCGACCTAAAAAAGTAAAAAACTGCCGTCTTTTCACAGACAGCAGCTTTCGTCTTCAATTGAATATACCCCATAGTTGTCAATTGGTACGAAACCATTATTTTGGCTGGTGCATTATAATGTGAACAGCTTAACACAGAATACAGGTTGAACCCGATGGGCATGTTTCCACTTTTCAACCTCATTAACTATGTTACTATGTATCCCCTAGGATGTAAGAGAAAACAATGTTTTCCAAGAACAAAGCTCCTAGGGAGATGCGTGCTCCTGTACTGCGCAGTTCTACATCCTGTGTAATGGTGATTTCCCCTAGGATCTGGAGAATGATGGCCTTTTTGTCATAGCCAGAATCAAGCACTTTATTCCCTCATAAGATCTGCCACAAATATATACATGTATTTGTATCATCACGCCTAGACCACTGTAATGCCCTCTACCTGGGACTCCCAGCAAAATAATTGCACCGTTTGTAGATGGTACAAAACACAGCTGCCAGACTGTTACCCAACCAGCCCCGTCCCAGCCACATACCACCCATCCTCTACTCCCTCCACCGGCTGCCAGACTGTTACCCACCCAGCCCCGTCCCAGCCACATACCACCCATCCTCTACTCCCTCCACCGGCTGCCAGACTGTTACCCACCCAGCCCCGTCCCAGCCACATAACACCCATCCTCTACTCCCCCCACCGGCTGCCAGACTGTTACCCACCCAGCCCCGTCCCAGCCACATAACACCCATCCTCTACTCCCGCCACCGGCTGCCAGACTGTTACCCACCCAGCCACATAACACCCATCCTCTACTCCCTCCACCGGCTGCCAGGGTGTTACCCACCAAGCCCCATCCCAGCCATATACCACCCATCCTCTACTCCCTCCACCACTTGCCAGGCTGTTACCCAACCAGCCCCGTCCCAGCCACATAACACCCATGCTCTACTCCCTCCACCGCCTGCAAGACTGTTACCCACCCCACCCAGCCCCGTCCCAGCCACATACCACCCATCCTCTACTCACTCCACCGGCTGCCAGACTGTTACCCACCCAGCCCCATCCCAGCCACATACCACCCATCCTCTACTCCCTCCACCGGCTGCCAGACTGTTACCCACCCAGCCCCGTCCCAGCCACATAACACCCATCCTCTACTCCCTCCACCGGCTGCCAGACTGTTACCCAACCAGCCACATACCACCCATCCTCTACTCCCTCCACCAGCTGCCAGACTGTTACCCACCCAGCCCCGTCCCAGCCACATAACACCCATCCTCTACTCCCTCCACCGGCTGCCAGGCTGTTACCCACCCAGCCCCGTCCCAGCCACATAACACCCATCCTCTACTCCCTCCACCGGCTGCCAGGCTGTTACCCACCCAGCCCCGTCCCAGCCACATACCACCCATCCTCTACTCCCTCCACCGGCTGCCAGGCTGTTACCCACCCAGCCCCGTCCCAGCCACATAACACCCATCCTCTACTCATTCCACCGGCTGCCAGACTGTTACCCACCCAGCCCCGTCCCAGCCACATAACACCCATCCTCTACTTCCTCCACCGGCTGACAGACTGTTACCCACCCAGCCCCGTCCCAGCCACATAACACCCATCCTCTACTCCCTCCACCGGCTGCCAGGCTGTTACCCACCCAGCCCCGTCCCAGCCACATACCACCCATCCTCTACTCCCTCCACCGGCTGCCAGACTGTTACCCACCCAGCCACATACCACCCATCCTCTACTCCCGCCACCGGCTGCCAGACTGTTACCCACCCAGCCCCGTCCCAGCCACATACCACCCATCCTCTACTCCCTCCACCGGCTGCCAGGCTGTTACCCACCCAGCCCCGTCCCAGCCACATACCACCCATCCTCTACTCCCTCCACCGGCTGCCAGACTGTTACCCACCCAGCCCCGTCCCAGCCACATAACACCCATCCTCTACTTCCTCCACCGGCTGACAGACTGTTACCCACCCAGCCCCGTCCCAGCCACATACCACCCATCCTCTACTCCTGCCACCGGCTGCCAGACTGTTACCCAACCAGCCCCGTCCCAGCCACATAACACCCATCCTCTACTCCCTCCACCGGCTGCCAGGCTGTTACCCACCCAGCCCCGTCCCAGCCACATACCACCCATCCTCTACTCCCTCCACCGGCTGCCAGACTGTTACCCACCCAGCCACATACCACCCATCCTCTACTCCCGCCACCGGCTGCCAGACTGTTATCCACCCAGCCCCGTCCCAGCCACATACCACCCATCCTCTACTCCCTCCACCGGCTGCCAGACTGTTACCCACCCAGCCACATACCACCCATCCTCTACTCCCTCCACCGGCTGCCAGACTGTTACCCACCCAGCCCCGTCCCAGCCACATAACACCCATCCTCTACTCCCTCCACCGGCTGCCAGACTGTTACCCACCCAGCCACATACCACCCATCCTCTACTCCCGCCACCGGCTGCCAGACTGTTACCCACCCAGCCCCATCCCAGCCACATACCACCCATCCTCTACTCCCGCCACCGGCTGCCAGACTGTTACCCACCCAGCCCCGTCCCAGCCACATAACACCCATCCTCTACTCCCGCCACCGGCTGCCAGACTGTTACCCACCCAGCCCCATCCCAGCCACATACCACCCATCCTCTACTCCCGCCACCGGCTGCCAGACTGTTACCCACCCAGCCCCATCCCAGCCACATACCACCCATCCTCTACTCCCGCCACCGGCTGCCAGACTGTTACCCACCCAGCCCCATCCCAGCCACATACCACCCATCCTCTACTCCCGCCACCGGCTGCCAGACTGTTACCCACCCAGCCCCGTCCCAGCCACATAACACCCATCCTCTACTCCCGCCACCGGCTGCCAGACTGTTACCCACCCAGCCACATACCACCCATCCTCTACTCCCGCCACCGGCTGCCAGACTGTTACCCACCCAGCCCCATCCCAGCCACATACCACCCATCCTCTACTCCCTCCACCGGCTGCCAGGCTGTTAACCACCCAGCCCCGTCCCAGCCACATAACACCCATCCTCTACTCCCTCTACCGGCTGCCAGGCTGTTACCCACCCAGCCCCGTCCTAGCCACATAACACCCATCCTCTACTCCCACCACCAGCTGCCAGACTGTTACCCACCCAGCCCCATCCCAGCCACATACCACCCATCCTCTACTCCCGCCACCAGCTGCCAGACTGTTACCCACCCAGCCCCGTCCCAGCCACATACCACCCATCCTCTACTCCCTCCACCGGCTGCCAGACTGTTACCCACCCAGCCACATACCACCCATCCTCTACTCCCGCCACCGGCTGCCAGACTGTTACCCAACCAGCCCCATCCCAGCCACATAACACCCATCCTCTACTCCCTCCAACGGCTGCCAGACTGTTACCCACCCAGCCACATACCACCCATCCTCTACTCCCGCCACCGGCTGCCAGACTGTTACCCAACCAGCCCCGTCCCAGCCACATAACACCCATCCTCTACTCCCGCCACCGGCTGCCAGACTGTTACCCACCCAGCCCCATACCACCCATCCTCTACTCCCTCCACTGACTGCCAGACTGTTACCCACCCAGCCCCATCCCAGCCACATACCACCCATCCTCTACTCCCGCCACCGGCTGCCAGACTGTTACCCACCCAGCCCCATACCACCCATCCTCTACTCCCTCCACTGACTGCCAGACTGTTACCCACCCAGCCCCATCCCAGCCACATACCACCCATCCTCTACTCCCGCCACCGGCTGCCAGACTGTTACCCACCCAGCCCCATCCCAGCCACATACCACCCATCCTCTACTCCCGCCACCGGCTGCCAGACTGTTACCCACCCAGCCCCATCCCAGCCACATACCACCCATCCTCTACTCCCGCCACCGGCTGCCAGACTGTTACCCACCCAGCCACATACCACCCATCCTCTACTCCCTCCACCGGCTGCCAGGCTGTTACCCACCCAGCCCCGTCCCAGCCACTTAACACCCATCCTCTACTCCCTCTACCGGCTGCCAGGCTGTTACCCACCCAGCCACATACCACCCATCCTCTACTCCCTCCACCGGCTGCCAGGCTGTTACCCACCCAGCCCCGTCCCAGCCACATAACACCCATCCTCTACTCCCTCTACCGGCTGCCAGGCTGTTACCCACCCAGCCACATACCACCCATCCTCTACTCCCTCCACCGGCTGCCAGGCTGTTACCCACCCAGCCCCGTCCCAGCCACATAACGCACATCCTCTACTCCCTCCACCGGCTGCCAGGCTGTTACCCACCCAGCCACATACCACCCATCCTCTACTCCCTCCACCGGCTGCCAGGCTGTTACCCACCCAGCCCCGTCCCAGCCACATAACGCACATCCTCTACTCCCTCCACCGGCTGCCAGGCTGTTACCCACCCAGCCCCGTCCCAGCCACATAACACCCATCCTCTACTCCCTCCACCGGCTGCCAGACTGTTACCCACACAGCCACATAGCACCCATCCTCTACTCCCTCCACCGGCTGCCAGACTGTTACCCACCCAGCCCCGTCCCAGCCACATAACACCCATCCTCTACTCCCTCCACCGGCTGCCAGACTGTTACCCAACCAGCCCCGTCCCAGCCACATAACACCCATCCTCTACTCCCTCCACCGGCTGCCAGGCTGTTACCCAACCAGCCCCGTCCCAGCCACATAACACCCATCCTCTACTCCCTCCACTGACTGTCAGACTGTTACCCACCCAGCCCCGTCCCAGCCACATAACACCCATCCTCTACTCCCTCCACCGGCTGCCAGACTGTTACCCACACAGCCACATACCACCCATCCTCTACTCCCTCCACCGGCTGCCAGGCTGTTACCCAACCAGCCCCGTCCCAGCCACATAACACCCATCCTCTACTCCCTCCACCGGCTGCCAGACTGTTACCCACACAGCCACATACCACCCATCCTCTACTCCATCCACCGGCTGCCAGACTGTTACCCACCCAGCCCCGTCCCAGCCACATAACACCCATCCTCTACTCCCTCCACCGGCTGCCAGACTGTTACCCACACAGCCACATAGCACCCATCCTCTACTCCCTCCACCGGCTGCCAGACTGTTACCCACCCAGCCCCGTCCCAGCCACATAACACCCATCCTCTACTCCCTCCACCGGCTGCCAGACTGTTACCCAACCAGCCCCGTCCCAGCCACATAACACCCATCCTCTACTCCCTCCACCGGCTGCCAGACTGTTACCCAACCAGCCCCGTCCCAGCCACATAACACCCATCCTCTACTCCCTCCACCGGCTGCCAGACTGTTACCCACCCAGCCCCGTCCCAGCCACATAACACCCATCCTCTACTCCCTCCACCGGCTGCCAGACTGTTACCCACCCAGCCCCGTCCCAGCCACATAACACCCATCCTCTACTCCCGCCTCCGGCTGCCAGACTGTTACCCACACAGCCACATACCACCCATCCTCTACTCCCTCCACCGGCTGCCAGGGTGTTACCCAACCAGCCCCGTCCCAGCCACATAACACCCATCCTCTACTCCCGCCACCGGCTGCCAGACTGTTACCCACACAGCCACATACCACCCATCCTCTACTCCCTCCACCGGCTGCCAGACTGTTACCCAACCAGCCCCGTCCCAGCCACATACCACCCATCCTCTACTCCCGCCACCGGCTGCCAGGGTGTTACCCACCCAGCCCTGTCCCAGCCACATAACACCCATCCTCTACTCCCTCCACCGGCTGCCAGGGTGTTACCCACCAAGCCCCATCCCAGCCATATACCACCCATCCTCTACTCCCTCCACCACTTGCCAGGCTGTTACCCAACCAGCCCCGTACCAGCCACATAACACCCATCCTCTACTCCCGCCACCGGCTGCCAGACTGTTACCCACCCAGCCCCATCCCAGCCACATACCACCCATCCTCTACTCCCTCCACCGGCTGCCAGACTGTTACCCAACCAGCCCCGTCCCAGCCACATAACACCCATCCTCTACTCCCTCCACCGGCTGCCAGGCTGTTACCCAACCAGCCCCGTCCCAGCCACATAACACCCATCCTCTACTCCCTCCACCGGCTGCCAGGGTGTTACCCACCAAGCCCCATCCCAGCCATATACCACCCATCCTCTACTCCCTCCACCGCCTGCAAGACTGTTACCCAACCAGCCCCGTCCCAGCCACATAACACCCATCCTCTACTCCCTCCACTGACTGTCAGACTGTTACCCACCCAGCCCCGTCCCAGCCACATAACGCCCATCCTCTACTCACTCCACCGGCTGCCAGACTGTTACCCAACCAGCCCCGTCCCAGCCACATAACACCCATCCTCTACTCCCTCCACTGACTGTCAGACTGTTACCCACCCAGCCCCGTCCCAGCCACATAACACCCATCCTCTACTCCCTCCACCGGCTGCCAGACTGTTACCCACACAGCCACATACCACCCATCCTCTACTCCCTCCACCGGCTGCCAGGCTGTTACCCAACCAGCCCCGTCCCAGCCACATAGCACCCATCCTCTACTCCCTCCACCGGCTGCCAGACTGTTACCCACACAGCCACATACCACCCATCCTCTACTCCCTCCACCGGCTGCCAGGCTGTTACCCACCCAGCCCCGTCCCAGCCACATAACACCCATCCTCTACTCCCTCCACCGGCTGCCAGACTGTTACCCAACCAGCCCCGTCCCAGCCACATAACACCCATCCTCTACTCCCTCCACCGGCTGACAGACTGTTACCCACACAGCCACATAACACCCATCCTCTACTCCCTCCACCGGCTGCCAGACTGTTACCCAACCAGCCCCGTCCCAGCCACATAACACCCATCCTCTACTCCCTCCACCGGCTGCCAGACTGTTACCCACCCAGCCCCGTCCCAGCCACATAATACCCATCCTCTACTCCCTCCACCGGCTGCCAGACTGTTACCCACCCAGCCCCGTCCCAGCCACATAACACCCATCCTCTACTCCCTCCACCGGCTGCCAGACTGTTACCCACCCAGCCCCGTCCCAGCCACATAACACCCATCCTCTACTCCCGCCACCGGCTGCCAGACTGTTACCCACACAGCCACATACCACCCATCCTCTACTCCCGCCACCGGCTGCCAGACTGTTACCCACACAGCCACATACCACCCATCCTCTACTCCCTCCACCGGCTGCCAGGGTGTTACCCAACCAGCCCCGTCCCAGCCACATAACACCCATCCTCTACTCCCTCCACCGGCTGCCAGACTGTTACCCAACCAGCCCCGTCCCAGCCACTTAACACCCATCCTCTACTCCCTCCACCGGCTGACAGACTGTTACCCACACAGCCACATAACACCCATCCTCTACTCCCTCCACCGGCTGCCAGACTGTTACCCAACCAGCCCCGTCCCAGCCACATAACACCCATCCTCTACTCCCTCCACCGGCTGCCAGACTGTAACCCACCCAGCCCCGTCCCAGCCACATAATACCCATCCTCTACTCCCGCCACCGGCTGACAGACTGTTACCCACACAGCCACATACCACCCATCCTCTACTCCCTCCACCGGCTGCCAGGCTGTTACCCACCCAGCCCCGTCCCAGCCACATAACACCCATCCTCTACTCCCTCCACCGGCTGCCAGACTGTTACCCACACAGCCACATACCACCCATCCTCTACTCCCTCCACCGGCTGCCAGACTGTTACCCACCCAGCCCCGTCCCAGCCACATAACACCCATCCTCTACTCCCTCCACCGGCTGCCAGACTGTTACCCAACCAGCCCCGTCCCAGCCACATAATACCCATCCTCTACTCCCTCCACCGGCTGCCAGACTGTTACCCACCCAGCCCCGTCCCAGCCACATAACACCCATCCTCTACTCCCGCCACCGGCTGCCAGACTGTTACCCACACAGCCACATACCACCCATCCTCTACTCCCGCCACCGGCTGCCAGACTGTTACCCACACAGCCACATACCACCCATCCTCTACTCCCTCCACCGGCTGCCAGGGTGTTACCCAACCAGCCCCGTCCCAGCCACATAACACCCATCCTCTACTCCCGCCACCGGCTGCCAGACTGTTACCCACACAGCCACATACCACCCATCCTCTACTCCCTCCACCGGCTGCCAGACTGTTACCCAACCAGCCCCGTCCCAGCCACATACCACCCATCCTCTACTCCCGCCACCGGCTGCCAGGGTGTTACCCACCCAGCCCTGTCCCAGCCACATAACACCCATCCTCTACTCCCTCCACTGACTGTCAGACTGTTACCCACCCAGCCCCGTCCCAGCCACATAACACCCATCCTCTACTCCCTCCACCGGCTGCCAGGGTGTTACCCACCAAGCCCCATCCCAGCCATATACCACCCATCCTCTACTCCCTCCACCGGCTGCCAGACTGTTACCCACCCAGCCACATACCACCCATCCTCTACTCCCTCCACCACTTGCCAGGCTGTTACCCAACCAGCCCCGTCCCAGCCACATAACACCCATCCTCTACTCCCTCCACCGGCTGCCAGACTGTTACCCAACCAGCCCCGTCCCAGCCACATAACACCCATCCTCTACTCCCTCCACCGGCTGCCAGACTGTTACCCACCCAGCCACATAACACCCATCCTCTACTCCCTCCACCACTTGCCAGGCTGTTACCCAACCAGCCCCGTCCCAGCCACATAACACCCATCCTCTACTCCCTCCACCGGCTGCCAGACTGTTACCCAACCAGCCCCGTCCCAGCCACATAACACCCATCCTCTACTCCCTCCACCGGCTGCCAGACTGTTACCCAACCAGCCCCGTCCCAGCCACATAACACCCATCCTCTACTCCCTCCACCGGCTGACAGACTGTTACCCACACAGCCACATACCACCCATCCTCTACTCCCTCCACCGGCTGCCAGACTGTTACCCAACCAGCCCCGTCCCAGCCACATAACACCCATCCTCTACTCCCGCCACCGGCTGCCAGGCTGTTACCCACACAGCCACATACCACCCATCCTCTACTCCCTCCACCGGCTGCCAGACTGTTACCCAACCAGCCCCGTCCCAGCCACATAACACCCATCCTCTACTCCCGCCACCGGCTGCCAGACTGTTACCCACACAGCCACATACCACCGATCCTCTACTCCCGCCACCAGCTGCCAGACTGTTACCCACACAGCCACATAACACCCATCCTCTACTCCCTCCACCGGCTGCCAGGGTGTTACCCACCAAGCCCCATCCCAGCCATATACCACCCATCCTCTACTCCCTCCACCACTTGCCAGGCTGTTACCCAACCAGCCCCGTCCCAGCCACATAACACCCATCCTCTACTCCCGCCACCGGCTGCCAGACTGTTACCCACCCCAACCAGCCCCGTCCCAGCCACATAACACCCATCCTCTACTCCCGCCACCGGCTGCCAGACTGTTACCCACACAGCCACATAACACCCATCCTCTACTCCCTCCACCGGCTGCCAGGGTGTTACCCAACCAGCCTCGTCCCAGCCACATAACACCCATCCTCTACTCCCGCCACCGGCTGCCAGACTGTTACCCACACAGCCACATACCACCCATCCTCTACTCCCTCCACCGGCTGCCAGACTGTTACCCAACCAGCCCCGTCCCAGCCACATACCACCCATCCTCTACTCCCGCCACCGGCTGCCAGGGTGTTACCCACCCAGCCCTGTCCCAGCCACATAACACCCATCCTCTACTCACTCACCGGCTGCCAGACTGTTACCCACCCAGCCACATAGCACCCATCCTCTACTCCCTCCACCGGCTGCCAGGCTGTTACCCAACCAGCCCCGTCCCAGCCACATAACACCCATCCTCTACTCCCTCCACCGGCTGCCAGACTGTTACCCAACCAGCCCCGTCCCAGCCACATAACACCCATCCTCTACTCCCTCCACCGGCTGACAGACTGTTACCCACACAGCCACATACCACCCATCCTCTACTCCCTCCACCGGCTGCCAGACTGTTACCCAACCAGCCCCGTCCCAGCCACATAACACCCATCCTCTACTCCCGCCACCGGCTGCCAGACTGTTACCCACACAGCCACATACCACCCATCCTCTACTCCCGCCACCAGCTGCCAGACTGTTACCCACACAGCCACATACCACCCATCCTCTACTCCCTCCACCGGCTGCCAGACTGTTACCCAACCAGCCCCGTCCCAGCCACATAACACCCATCCTCTACTCCCTCCACTGACTGTCAGACTGTTACCCACCCAGCCCCGTCCCAGCCACATAACACCCATCCTCTACTCCCTCCACCGGCTGCCAGGGTGTTACCCACCAAGCCCCATCCCAGCCATATACCACCCATCCTCTACTCCCTCCACCACTTGCCAGGCTGTTACCCAACCAGCCCCGTCCCAGCCACATAACACCCATCCTCTACTCCCTCCACCGCCTGCAAGACTGTTACCCACCCCACCCAGCCCCGTCCCAGCCACATAACGCCCATCCTCTACTCACTCCACCGGCTGCCAGACTGTTACCCAACCAGCCCCGTCCCAGCCACATACCACCCATCCTCTACTCCCTCCACCGGCTGCCAGGGTGTTACCCACCCAGCCCTGTCCCAGCCACATAACACCCATCCTCTACTCCCTCCACTAACTGTCAGACTGTTACCCACCCAGCCCCGTCCCAGCCACATAACACCCATCCTCTACTCCCTCCACCGGCTGCCAGGGTGTTACCCACCAAGCCCCATCCCAGCCATATACCACCCATCCTCTACTCCCTCCACCACTTGCCAGGCTGTTACCCAACCAGCCCCGTCCCAGCCACATAACACCCATCCTCTACTCCCTCCACCGCCTGCAAGACTGTTACCCACCCCACCCAGCCCCGTCCCAGCCACATAACGCCCATCCTCTACTCCCTCCACCGCCTGCAAGACTGTTACCCACCCCAACCAGCCCCGTCCCAGCCACATAACACCCAT
Organism: Pseudophryne corroboree; assembly: GCF_028390025.1. Classification (NCBI taxonomy): domain Eukaryota; kingdom Metazoa; phylum Chordata; class Amphibia; order Anura; family Myobatrachidae; genus Pseudophryne; species Pseudophryne corroboree. The sequence goes on from NC_086448.1 coordinate 6,032,981, forward strand.
CCTATACTCCCGCCACCGGCTGCCATACTGTTACCCACCCAGCCACATAGCACCCATCCTCTACTCCCTCCACCGGCTGCCAGACTGTTACCCAACCAGCCCCGTCCCAGCCAGATAACACCCATCCTATACTCCCTCCACCGGCTGCCAGGCTGTTACCCGCCCAGCCCCGTCCCAGCCACATACCACCCATCCTATACTCCCTCCACCGGCTGCCAGACTGTTACCCGCCCAGCCCCGTCCCAGCCACATAACACCCATCCTATACTCCCTCCACCGGCTGACAGACTGTTACCCACCCAGCCACATACCACCCATCCTCTACTCCCTCCACCGGCTGCCAGACTGTTACCCAACCAGCCCCGTCCCAGCCACATAACACCCATCCTCTACTTCCTCCACCGGCTGCCAGACTGTTACCCAACCAGCCCCGTCCCAGCCACATAGCACCCATCCTCTACTCCCGCCACCGGCTGCCAGACTGTTACCCACACAGCCACATACCACCCATCCTCTACTCCCTCCACCGGCTGCCAGGGTGTTACCCACCCAGCCCTGTCCCAGCCACATAACACCCATCCTCTACTCCCTCCACTGACTGTCAGACTGTTACCCACCAAGCCCCATCCCAGCCACATACCACCCATCCTCTACTCCCTCCACCACTTGCCAGGCTGTTACCCAACCAGCCCCGTCCCAGCCACATAACACCCATCCTCTACTCCCTCCACCGCCTGCAAGACTGTTACCCACCCCACCCAGCCCCGTCCCAGCCACATAACGCCCATCCTCTACTCACTCCACCGGCTGCCAGACTGTTACCCAACCAGCCCCGTCCCAGCCACATACCACCCATCCTCTACTCCCTCCACCGGCTGCCAGGGTGTTACCCACCCAGCCCTGTCCCAGCCACATAACACCCATCCTCTACTCCCTCCACCGGCTGCCAGGCTGTTACCCAACCAGCCCCGTCCCAGCCACATAACACCCATCCTCTACTCCCTCCACTGACTGTCAGACTGTTACCCACCAAGCCCCATCCCAGCCACATACCACCCATCCTCTACTCCCTCCACCACTTGCCAGGCTGTTACCCAACCAGCCCCGTCCCAGCCACATACCACCCATCCTCTACTCCCTCCACCACTTGCCAGGCTGTTACCCAACCAGCCCCGTCCCAGCCACATAACACCCATCCTCTACTCCCTCCACCGCCTGCAAGACTGTTACCCACCCCAACCAGCCCCGTCCCAGCCACATAACACCCATCCTCTACTCCCTCCACCGCCTGCAAGACTGTTACCCACCCCAACCAGCCCCGTCCCAGCCACATAACACCCATCCTATACTCACTCACCGGCTGCCAGACTGTTACCCACCCAGCCACATAGCACCCATCCTCTACTCCATCCACCAGCTGCCAGGCTGTTACCCAACCAGCCCCGTCCCAGCCACATAACACCCATCCTCTACTCCCTCCACTGACTGTCAGACTGTTACCCACCCAGCCCCTTCCCAGCCACATAACACCCATCCTCTACTCCCTCCACCGGCTGCCAGGGTGTTACCCACCAAGCCCCATCCCAGCCATATACCACCCATCCTCTACTCCCTCCACCACTTGCCAGGCTGTTACCCAACCAGCCCCGTCCCAGCCACATAACACCCATCCTCTACTCCCTCCACCGCCTGCAAGACTGTTACCCACCCCACCCAGCCCCGTCCCAGCCACATAACGCCCATCCTCTACTCACTCCACCGCCTGCAAGACTGTTACCCACCCCAACCAGCCCCGTCCCAGCCACATAACACCCATCCTATACTCCCGCCACCGGCTGCCATACTGTTACCCACCCAGCCACATAGCACCCATCCTCTACTCCCTCCACCGGCTGCCAGACTGTTACCCAACCAGCCCCGTCCCAGCCAGATAACACCCATCCTATACTCCCTCCACCGGCTGCCAGGCTGTTACCCGCCCAGCCCCGTCCCAGCCACATACCACCCATCCTATACTCCCTCCACCGGCTGCCAGACTGTTACCCGCCCAGCCCCGTCCCAGCCACATAACACCCATCCTCTATTCCCTCCACCGGCTGACAGACTGTTACCCACCCAGCCACATACCACCCATCCTCTACTCCCTCCACCGGCTGCCAGGCTGTTACCCAACCAGCCCCGTCCCAGCCACATAACACCCATCCTCTACTCCCTCCACCGGCTGCCAGACTGTTACCCACCCAGCCCTGTCCCAGCCACATAACACCCATCCTCTACTCCCTCCACCGGCTGCCAGGCTGTTACCCAACCAGCCCCGTCCCAGCCACATAACACCCATCCTCTACTCCCTCCACTGACTGTCAGACTGTTACCCACCCAGCCCCGTCCCAGCCACATAACACCCATCCTCTACTCCCTCCACCGGCTGCCAGGCTGTTACCCAACCAGCCCCGTCCCAGCCACATAACACCCATCCTCTACTCCCTCCACTGACTGTCAGACTGTTACCCACCCAGCCCCGTCCCAGCCACATAACACCCATCCTCTACTCCCTCCACCGGCTGCCAGGGTGTTACCCAACCAGCCCCGTCCCAGCCACATAACACCCATCCTCTACTCCCTCCACCGCCTGCAAGACTGTTACCCACCCCACCCAGCCCCGTCCCAGCCACATAACGCCTATCCTCTACTCACTCCACCGGCTGCCAGACTGTTACCCTCCCAGCCCTGTCCCAGCCACATACCACCCATCCTCTACTCCCTCCACCGGATGCCAGGCTGTTACCCACCCAGCCCTGTCCCAGCCACATGCCACCCATCCTCTACTCCCTCCACCGGATGCCAGGCTGTTACCCACCCAGCCACATACCACCCATCCTCTACTCCCTCCACCGGCTGTCAGGCTGTTACCCACCCAGCCCCGTCCCAGCCACATAACGCACATCCTCTACTCCCTTCACCGGCTGCCAGACTGTTACCCACCCAGCCCCGTCCCAGCCACATAACACCCATCCTCTACTCCCTCCACCGGCTGCCAGGGTGTTACCCACCAAGCCCCATCCCAGCCATATACCACCCATCCTCTACTCCCTCCACCACTTGCCAGGCTGTTACCCAACCAGCCCCGTCCCAGCCACATAACACCCATCCTCTACTCCCTCCACCGCCTGCAAGACTGTTACCCACCCCACCCAGCCCCGTACCAGCCACATAACGCCCATCCTCTACTCACTCCACCGGCTGCCAGACTGTTACCCAACCAGCCCCGTCCCAGCCACATAACACCCATCCTCTACTCCCTCCACCGCCTGCAAGACTGTTACCCACCCCACCCAGCCCCGTCCCAGCCACATAACGCCCATCCTCTACTCCCTCCACCGCCTGCAAGACTGTTACCCACCCCAACCAGCCCCGTCCCAGCCACATAACACCCATCCTATACTCCCTCCACCGGCTGCCAGACTGTTACCCGCCCAGCCCCGTCCCAGCCACATAACACCCATCCTCTATTCCCTCCACCGGCTGACAGACTGTTACCCACCCAGCCACATACCACCCATCCTCTACTCCCTCCACCGGCTGCCAGGCTGTTACCCAACCAGCCCCGTCCCAGCCACATAACACCCATCCTCTACTCCCTCCACCGCCTGCAAGACTGTTACCCACCCCAACCAGCCCCGTCCCAGCCACATAACACCCATCCTATACTCCCGCCACCGGCTGCCATACTGTTACCCACCCAGCCACATAGCACCCATCGTCTACTCCCTCCACTGGCTGCCAGACTGTTACCCAACCAGCCCCGTCCCAGCCAGATAACACCCATCCTATACTCCCTCCACCGGCTGCCAGGCTGTTACCCGCCCAGCCCCGTCCCAGCCACATACCACCCATCCTATACTCCCTCCACCGGCTGCCAGACTGTTACCCGCCCAGCCCCGTCCCAGCCACATAACACCCATCCTCTATTCCCTCCACCGGCTGACAGACTGTTACCCACCCAGCCACATACCACCCATCCTCTACTCCCTCCACCGGCTGCCAGGCTGTTACCCAACCAGCCCCGTCCCAGCCACATAACACCCATCCTCTACTCCCTCCACCGGCTGCCAGACTGTTACCCACCCAGCCCTGTCCCAGCCACATAACACCCATCCTCTACTCCCTCCACCGGCTGCCAGGCTGTTACCCAACCAGCCCCGTCCCAGCCACATAACACCCATCCTCTACTCCCTCCACTGACTGTCAGACTGTTACCCACCCAGCCCCGTCCCAGCCACATAACACCCATCCTCTACTCCCTCCACCGGCTGCCAGGGTGTTACCCAACCAGCCCCGTCCCAGCCACATAACACCCATCCTCTACTCCCTCCACCGCCTGCAAGACTGTTACCCACCCCACCCAGCCCCGTCCCAGCCACATAACACCCATCCTCTACTCACTCCACCGGCTGCCAGACTGTTACCCACCCAGCCCTGTCCCAGCCACATACCACCCATCCTCTACTCCCTCCACCGGATGCCAGGCTGTTACCCACCCAGCCCTGTCCCAGCCACATACCACCCATCCTCTACTCCCTCCACCGGCTGCCAGGCTGTTACCCACCCAGCCACATACCACCCATCCTCTACTCCCTCCACCGGATGCCAGGCTGTTACCCACCCAGCCCCGTCCCAGCCACATAACACCCATCCTCTACTCCCTCCACCGGCTGCCAGGCTGTTACCCACCCAGCCCCGTCCCAGCCACATAACACCCATCCTCTACTCCCTCCACCGGCTGCCAGACTGTTACCCAACCAGCCACATCACACCCATCCTCTACTCCCTCCACCGGCTGCCAGACTGTTACCCACCCAGCCCCGTCCCAGCCACATAACACCCATCCTCTACTCCCTCCACCGGCTGCCAGACTGTTACCCAACCAGCCCCGTCCCAGCCACATACCACCCATCCTCTACTCCCTCCACCGGCTACCAGGCTGTTACCCAACCAGCCCCGTCCCAGCCACATAACACCCATCCTCTACTCCCTCCACCGGCTGCCAGACTATTACCCAACCAGCCACATACCACCCATCCTCTACTCCCTCCACCGGCTGCCAGACTGTTACCCACCCAGCCCCGTCCCAGTTATATAACACCCATCCTCTACTCCCTCCACCGGCTGCCTGTAAGATGGCGAATCATCTTCAAGATTGGCTTACTGAGTTTCAAAGCTCTACATGACCAGGGCCCTAGGTACTTGAAGCAGCTTCTGAATCAATACTGTCCCACTACGATCTGTAGAGGAAGGACTACGAATAGTACCTAGAATCTCCCGGAATTCATCTGGGGGTCGAGCTTTCAACTTTGTGTCTCAGACTCTCTGGAACTCACTTCCCCGCACAGCGTGAGAGGCCCCCACACTAGATTCCTTCAAAAATAGACTAAGGACTTTATCTATTTACTCAAGCATTTCACTAATATCTACTGTTAAGCTTGTTATGTATTTTGAGCTGTAAAGACAAATATAAAGCACTTTGAGTCCTATTAGGAGAAAAGTGCTATAGAAATATCATTATTATTATTATTGTGTCTGTGGCTTCTCTGCTAGTCGGAGGGACTGGCTGCAGCGTCCAGTCAGGAAGCGGCTTGGGATTCTACATTGATGCAGCTAATGTCTCGGTTAACCAGGTCATGGCACCCGGGTCAGCTCACCTTGCTAGCCTTGCTCCATCTGTGCTTCCGGTTACCTTCACTTTGCCTGCTCACGCTGCACAGCTGTCTGCCATAGAGCCTCCATGAATGCAGCCATTTACTCTGACTGTACACGGGTTGGTGCATGTGTCAGCATCTTTTCAGCAGATGCTAGACAAGTATAAGGCATCTAAGTGCAAGCCTTCTAGAGGGTAGAGCTCTCTGCCCCTCTCTGGTGGCAACTCAAGAGTTCTCAGTGCCTGAGGATTCTTTCACAGGTAGATGTTGAGGGGCTTGCTAGAGGGATTAGATTGGTACTCCAGATTGAGGATTGTGAGCAGGCTTCTAGGTCCAAACAGGTGACAAAGGAGCTCCTCTGTACTGCCAGCTTCAGGACCACCTCGCAGAAGTGTGGGCTCACCCTAATAGACATTTCCAGTTGTCTAAGCTCATTGCGTTTTTGAATCCACTGCAGCTGTGGAGCAAGCCAAGTGGGAGACCCCCTCCGCCAGTTGATTCCCGCTTCGTTAGATCATCACTCAGCCTATTCTGAATATGGCTTCCCTTAAGGATCCCACAGATAGAAAGCTAGGGAACTTTCTCACGACTACCTATGCCAATGCAGGTGCTACTGCCTGGCCACCGGGTTTTCGTTGCTATAGAAGTCTATGGGCTTCCTTCCATAACAATCCTGAGGGATCCAATCGGATACCATGGGTGTAGGTGGTTGGAAAGGACTAAGCACCAAACAGGTAAAGCTTTAGCTCCCAGAATGCCTTGGTCCCTCCACCCCTATATCCCACCCCCCATCCCCAGGCCAGCCATTAGTGAACAAGCCCAAGGCAGGAGCAGGACAGAGGAGAAGGAACAATGGTACACACAAGAAACACATTCACAGAAGAGAACTAGTGACCATGAAGAAATGCCCATAGGAGCTAGGTGCATCAGGTGGGTGCCCTGTGGACCCTACGGACTTCAAAGAAAAAGAGTTAAGAAACGTAGGTCTACCATAACTCTTATTTTCTTAGGGTCCATAGGGATTCACCGATATACCATGGGGATGTCCCAAAGCAGTTTCCCTTAAGGGGGGACGCTCCTGCACTGTATGGAGAACCTGTCACCCAAAGGCAGCATCCTGGAAGGTGCAGGTATCAAAGGAGTAGAAACAAAGGAAAGTATGGATGGAAGACCACGTGGCCGCTCAGCACAACTGTTGGTGCTCCACGACTAGCCGCCCATGAGGGCCCCACAGATCGAAAGGAATGAACGTTTGCCACATTCGGGACAGGAAGGTCCGACTCCATGTATGCCTGAGAAACAGTCATTTACAGCCATCGAGCCAAGGTCTGTTTGTGAGCAGACCAGTCCCTTTTGTGAAAGCCATAAAGCACGCAAGAGCATCAGATTTACAGAGAGATTTTGGGGGTATTTCTGATCTGATCGCTGCTGTGCGTTTTCACACAGCGTGCGATCAGATCTGAACTGCACATGCGTGTAAGCCGCAATGCGCCGGCACTTCGCACAACAGCACCAGGCATCGGTGCCTAGTGACAGGATGGTGCGACAGATCCGAACGCATGGGCGTTCGCAAGAAGATTGACAGGAAGAGGCCATTTGTGGGAGGCAACTGACCGTTTTACAGGAGTGTCCAGAAAAACGTAGGCGGGATCAGGTGTTTTCAGGGAGGGTGTCTGACGTCAGCTCCGGCCCCGATCGGCAGGAAACAGTCGCAGCGGCCAAGTAAGTCCAGAGCTGCGCAGAGACTGCACAAACTGTTGTTTATTCAGCTCTGCTACAAAAGTGAACACACACCTGCACAGACCTTATACCCCTGTAGGCGGCAACTATCTGATTTCAGGGCAGCAAAAAAACGCAGCCAAGTGATCAGATCTGAATTATCCCCTTTATTCAATCCACAAGTACCACATCAAGCAAAGTTTCACTTTGGTCGGGGATTGAAAGCTGGAACCGCAATCTCTTCATTAATGTGAAATCTGGAGACAACTTTCGGAAGGTAGCCAGACCTTGTTCTGATGACGGCTCTGTCTGGATGGAAAATCAAAAGGGGAAGCGACACGATATCACTCTTACGTCAGACACTCAAGCAAAGGCAATAGCAAGGAGGAAAAGTTATTTCCACGGCAGACACTTGAAGTTTATGGAGTCCAAAGGCTCAAACGGAGAAGCTTGTAAAGCACGGAGAACTAAGGACAAATCCCATGGAGGGGAGGGACAAATATGGGGTTGAGTGCGGAGAATTCCCTGAAAGAATGTCCCGATTATCAGGTAGCAGAGCAATTTTTCTTGCTGGAACCAAATGGACAGAGCAGATACCGGTACCTTGAGGGAGTCCTAGGTCCAACCCTGCCTGGAGAAAGGCAAGAACTCTCGCAACTCTAAAGACAGGATTATAGACCCTTGGGGAACACCATTGGAAATAAGTGTGACAAAACCTATAGTAAACTCGGGCTGAGGCAGGTTTACGAGCCTTAAGCATCATCTGAACAACTGAGTGCGAGAAGCCCTTAGATCTCAAGAGCCACGCCATCAAAAACAGAGGAGCCAGATTCGGGTGTAGACAATGACCCTGAGTCAGCAGATCTAGCCATAGAGGAAGATTAATGGGAGTGTCTATTGAGAAGCCGTGCAGGTTTGTGAACCAATGGTACTTCGGCAAGTATGGAGCTATGAGCAGCATGGTGCCTCCTTCCCGCTTGAACTTGCAGAGAACTCTCGGAAGGAGTGGCACTGTAGGGAAGATGTATGCCAAAGGGCAGCTCCACCGCACCGCCAGAGCATCTATGAAGGCGGTTGTGGGATCCCTGGTCCTGGACCCATATACAGATAGTTTGTGATTGTGGCGTGAGGCCATGAGATCCACGTTCGGTAGGCCCAACTTGTCCACCAGAACCTGAAAGATTTCCAGATGTAGAGCCCACCGGAGTGGACGTCTTGTTGACTTAAGAAGTCTGCTTCCCAGGGGTGGGATGAACTATGGTGTGGCGGAGTATTCCGCAACACTTCGCCTACATACTAATCGGATGTGTACTAACATATGTGATTAGTATAGCAAAGGATAGCTCTCACCGTTAAGATCAGTGCTTTGCGATGCTGGCTGCTGCTGATGGAAAAAAGGTGGTGGGTGTGACTCCGGGGGAAGGAGGGACAGAGATGCCAGCTTCTCCCCCGCTGCCGTCACCACAGGCTGCACCAATCAGCGCAGCCTGGGGCCGGGAGAGGAGGTCCCGGTACGGTGCTGCTGCAGCAAGAAGACTGGCTGGCTGGAGGGTGACTGGGACAGGACATCCTGCCGGCGGTGCCCGGCGCCCAGAGGTACACAGGGGGGCGAGGGGAAATCTGATTGGATCCCTCAGGATTGTTGCAGAAGGAAGCCCATAGGCTTCTATAGCAACGAAAACCCGGCAATAGTACATCTGAATACGGGGGTTTTACTGCATTTTCACTTTAGTACATCCCGCCCCAGTTGAGGACTCCTGGGATGAACACTGCTGAGATAGCCAGAAGATGATATACTGCCAAAGTGAGAATGAGCATCACTTTCCTCATGGCGGCCAGCCTTCTTGTGTCCTCCCTGATGGTTGAGGTAGGCTTACATGGTTGTGTTGTCAGATTGGACTTGAACAGGTCGGCCATGGAGATCTTGCACCAGACTGAGCACTCTGTACACTGCCCAGAGCTCCACTATTCTGAAAGGCAGGTGACTTTCATGGACTGTCTAACGTCCCTGAATGGACTGGTTACTGCTCCTGTATTGAGCTGCGCTGTTGAGAGCTACGGCCCATGTCTCCGATGCTATCTGGTCGTTGCCAGGCGACTGGGACGCTTACTTCCATCCATCCTCTGTTGCCAGCTCCTTGGTTACCAGTATGCTCAGCCTGTGGCGGCCAGAGCTTCTGCCCTGCGTCCTAGTGAGATGCTTGGTTACACAGACGCCAGGCACTCACAGGATGGCAGGAACATGCAGAGGGGTAGCTGTGTTCTATTGTAATCAAGAGGAGGCTTGTTGCCATTTCACTTGTTGATTAGCTCCCTTTATATTTCTGGTCTGCCTCTCACTCTGTGCTGGTCATAGTAACTAGTTGCAGCGGGAGCCCTTGTCTCTTGGAAGAATCCTAGCCTGTGGATTTCTTCCACTTATTTAGTCTGTGTCTATGTCCTGGCAGCGTTCCTGTGTCATCCCAGATTTTGCATTACACTTTTAAGTGCTAATTAGTGCATAATATTTCTATTTCTTCTTTACTTATCCCTATTTCACACTTGTGCACTAGTGTCTAATAGTTGTTTATTGTTCCTCCTTTTCCAGAGGTTATTCCCTGATGGGGTTCTCTGTGTGTGTATTGGGGGTCATTCCGACCCGATCGCATGCTGCACTTCTTCGCAGCGGTGCGATCGGGTCGGAACTGCGATGGCTGTCACAGGCGTTCGCAGCCCTGCTATGCTAAAATACACTCCCCCATAGGCGGCGTCAGGTTGATCGCATGAGCAGCAAAAAGTTGCTACGTGCGATCAACTCGAATGACCCCCATTGTCTCCATTATTTCTGTATTCTCTCAGACTCGTTTATTTCTTTCCTCACTCCTCAAGTTGTCTCCATTATTTGCCTTCTCTTTGCCCCGTTCATCTCCTGTCTACTTATTTAGTGTTACTTAGTGTTTCCTCCTACCAGCATTGGTTCAGGTCACTCCTGGTTTAGCTTGTACTGCCTCCAGTGGCATAAGTCCTGGTGGCATCCCAATACCGGTAGGCACATAGCGCCTTAAGGTAAGAGCAGCTATTATAGGCTAGAAGACCTGCTGGAGAGTTCTTCAAGTCTTGACCTGGGATGTACAAGGGTCATTGCCCAGAAGATCCTCGTGAGCTCCAGCCTCCTTGGGAAGAGAATCATCACCCACTGAAACCATCAATATCCGGTGTAACATCCCCACCCACGGAGGCTGTCATCCTTGATGAGGAGCACCCAATCCAGAATCCAAAAGGGGCGACCCTTGTCCAAGTTGGACTTCTGTAGGCACCTCAAGAGGGAAAGCTGTATCTCTAGGCATAGTACAATTGTCTGAGATCTGATGAGATGATTCTGTCTGTTCCAACGTGAAAAGATCAGATGTTGAAGAGGTCTGGAGTGAAAACTGGGCATACTACACCATGTCGAAGACGGAGACCCTGGACCCCAGGACCTGCATGGCTGAGTGGATGGACACTCTCCAATGTTGAAGAAATCTGCACAGGTGAGTGTGAAGTGCCCTTATATTTTGTCCACTGGCAGGAAAATCCTCTGGACTGATGTTGTCGCAGAACTCGTTGAGTGCTCTGAGATTGAGTATGGGTCGAAAGGAACCATTTGGTTTCTAAACTAGAAAAAGTGTGGAGTAAAAGCCAGTCTCCTTTGTTGCTCTGGAGTAACTGGCACTGTGACTTTAGATTGTGGAAGAGATTGTTCGGCCTGTTGCAAAGCAAAGGCATTGAGAGGATCTGCTGGATCCCATACAAAAAAATTGTTGAGGAGGATGCCTCCGAAAAATAAGAGCGTACCTGTGGGAGACCACTTCTCGTACCCAGGCGTCTGTGGTAGTTTGATGCCAGGACTCTTCAAACCGAAGAAGTTGGCCTCCCACACTGGGATCCTTCATGAGGAGGCCCTCCCCGCCAGGCAGAGGGCTTGTTGTTCGACTTTGCAACCGGATGTCTGGCAACCCAGGATTGCGTGGAGCGTGGTTTAGTGGACTTGTTTGAGCTGGTCTACTTGGGAAAAGACTGTCCCTTAGATATGCCCTGGGGGCGAAAGGGCCTAAACAATGACTTTGTGGCAGCAGCTAAAAGCAGAAAGGCAGGTTTAGAAGCAGCAACAGTGGCCACAATCTTGTCCAACTCAGCGCCAAACAGTGTATCACCTGTGTAGGGTAGAGATTTGAGCACCTTCTTGGAATAAGGGTCCATACTCCAGGAGTGGAGCCAGAGAACTTGACGAGCTGCCACAGAGGTCGCAGACACTTTGGAAGTGAGTACTCTTGTATCTAAGGCTGCTTCCACAAGGTAAGCAGCTACTTCCCTAATATGGGAGATGTGGGACAGTTATTCCCTGGTAGTTTCTGATAGGAGGCTATCTTCGAGCGCATCTGCCCAGCCTTCAATAGTTTTATATACCCAGGCCTATGCCATAGCTGGGCATGTAAGGGCACCTGCATGTGAGTAAATAGATTTGAAGAAAGTTTCTGTTTTCCTGTCAGTGGTATCCTTGAGGGAGGACACAGTGGGAATAGGTAAGGTAGAGCTTCTAACAAGCTGAGCCACATGAGAATCTCCTTAAGGGGGGAGCCTGCTACCAGAAGAGGGTAAAAGGACGTAAACCTTTTTTGGTACAGTAGCTGGAACCACTTGTTAGGCGTAATCCAAGCTTCCCACATGAGGTTGATAAGCTGATCTGACTGACGGAATTCTACTTTAATGACCTTCTGTCGTTTACACACTGGCGGCTTATATGTAGGGGCCGGCTCCTCCTCTTCTATGTCCAGGATCATTTTGACTGCCCGCACTAAAGCAGGCACATTCACATTAGAGTGCTGTTTCTCATGGACAGAGAAAGACTCTGGATCAAAGATAGTTCTATCATCTGCCTCCTGATGAGATGATACCTCAGAATCTGAAACCTGCACAGAGTGAGGAAGCTACAGAACGTCTTTGTGCTTTGGAGGCTAATGGTCTGTAGCCTTGTAGCATCTGCTGAAAAGCAACAGACATCGGAGCCAAACTCTGAACAGATTGGGAGAAAGTATCCATCCAGGGAGGATGAATGGATTAATAGCAGCCCCCTTTCTTAATGTTCATCTGGCTCCTGCCGGCATCAAACTAAAACTGACTGGCCTGGTGGCAGGGTATAGGGAAGGAGAGACCAAGGCATTCTGGGAGATAAATATTTAACTATTTGGTGCACCTATACCCCATGGTATCCCTGTGGATCCGTATGGACCCTGAAGCAGAAACACTACCATATTCTGGGGACATCCTTTATGGTCAGGACTTGGACAAGATTGTTGCTACGGTGTTGGCATGCAAGACTGCCTTCCTTTCATCGGTGGTACCTCCCAAAGCCAGAAAGTCTACTTTTCGATCCTTTGTTCACAGGAAAGGGACAGAGGTAAGGCATGTTCTAGATCCCAGAGTTTCTCCTACAAAAGATCTAAGACCAAAGGCAAGCTGTCTTGGTCGACCAGACAACCCACTACCAAGACAGCCAAGAGCGGACCACCTGACACGGTGGGCTCCACCTAGGGGACCCTAGCTTGGGAGGCTGGCTTTAGCATTTTGCTGATATGTGGATGGAGACTACTATGGATGCCTGGGTCAGATGTGTGGTCTCAAATGGCTAAGCACTGAAGTTTCAGAAGTGCCCTCCAGCGGGGTTCTTTTCCACCATATTTCCGGTCGACCAAAGAAAAGAGCTTTCAGGGAGTACATTCACTTCCTTCTTACCTCCAAGTCATCATCCCGGTTCCCCCATCTTAAAGAGGTATGAGTTTCTACGCCAACCCCTTCCTGGTCCAACAGCCTAAAGGATCTTTTCGGCTCATTCTAAATCTGAAGGTGCTAAACAGATGTCTGCGGGCCACCAAGTTCTGCATAGAGTCTCTTTGCTCCATTATCTTCACATTGTAACCAGGGGACTTTATGGAATTCTTGGACATGCAGGATCCCTATTTGCTCATCCCCATCAGTCAACCATTAGAGCTTCCTCGTAGTTGTGGTGCAGTCTGCTAACTACCAGTTTCTGTCCATGCCTCCTCAGGTGTTCACGAAGGTCATGGCTGCATCGCTTCGTTGCAGGGGCATCAGGATTCTGCCTTATCTGGATGTCCGCCTTCTCCTGGCCCAATCTTCAGATGTCCTGATGGACCACATTCATCTGATGGTGGACCTTCTACATACACACGAGTGGAAGATCAATTGGCACAAATCTATGTTGACGCCTTCTCAGTAGATGTTGCACTTGGGAGCTTTGCTGGACTCCAAGATTCAATGGGTCTTACTTCCAGCAGACAAGATTTAAGTCCAACAGTCCAAGGTTTTCTTTGGTCATTGGGTGTCCAAACACTACTGCGTGCGGATCCTGGGTTCCTTGGTCTCCACATTCAACATGCAGGATTATGCCCAGTTTAACGCCCATCCTCTTCAACTGGAGGTTCTTACCAGTTGGACCAAGTGCAATCTGCACTTCAGGGTGCAGGTGGTCAAGCTCATGAGAGGTTTATAACTTCCTCTTGTGACTACACTGGTAATACCTGGTCAAGGGCTGCAGCTTTGGATGCAGGACTGGGTCCTGCTCACCAATGATGCAAAACTTGGGGGATGGGGGCGGTATCTTCTCAGTGAACATTCCAGGGATGGTAGACTGCTCAGGAGTGCCAGCTACCCATCAGTGTTCTGCAACTCAGGGCGGTGTACAGGGCTCTTAGCCTAGCCCAGTCTCTTCTCCAGGGGCATCCTATCAAGGTGCAGTCGGACAACGTGATAGCTGTTGCCTACATAATACCAACAGGTAAGCAGTCACTGCGCCAAGAAGGAGGTAAGTCACATCTTCCACTGGGCAGAGCATCACCTTCCAGCTGTCGGTAGTGTTTATTCTTAAATCGCCAGGACGTGTATTCCTGTGAATGGGCTCTGCATCCTGAAGTCTTCCAGTTGATATCTCCCGATGTGGCCTCTCAGACATAGACATGATGGTGGCTCGGCACAACCACTAGCTGCTGACGGATCCCAGATTTCTCTTAGTCGACGCTCTGATGATGCTGTGGATGTTCCCACTCATCTACATCTTTCCTCCAATCTTGATCCAGCGGGTTCCTCCACAAGTTCAAGTTGTAGGGCAGCATGTGATCCTAGTGGCTCCAGATTGGACACAGGGAGTGTGGCATGCTGATCTTCTGGTTCTCACCAACAATGCTTCTCTGCGGCCGGAACTTCTGTCTCAGGGCACGTGCCTACATCCAAAATATACATTTACAGTATATGTTCATATAAAAATGGCTCTGCAGCAAAAGGGATTAATTTCAGTGCCACAGACATCATCTTGGCCATGTGGGTCAGGTCTCTGGCCAAACTCTTCCTTCTCTTCAGTCCACACGGGCCAACAGTGGGCTATGTCCAAATTATTTGGCTCCTGGTACTGCAGTCTCTTGGGGATAAAGGGAGCTACCTGGGAGGCTTTGGCTCCAGCCAGTACATATCATCCATATTGCAGTGGGCCTTTCTTTGTAAATCATGTCCAAATTGTCATCATGAACTACAAAGCTCCACCACAACAGTCTTTCAGTTACCCCCAAGGTAGGTTCCAGCCCCTCAGAAGGTTCAGGGTCAGTTACCACTGTGGGGTGAAAGTTGCACAAACAATACTGAAATTGGTCCAATGCACACACAATTGCCAACTAGTGTTCCATTTGTGGCATACCCCACCTTCCACCATAGCAGTATCCTGCTCCACCAGGCAACAGGTTGCTCCTGCCCATATGGTCCCTCCTTGCTCATTACTGCTTCCAGTCTATGCAGTGGTGTATTCATTTGTACCACAGTGTTCTAGTAATGAATGTGCACCATCAGCAATGGAGCTGGTACCAATGCTTCTTCAATTACTTGAATTCTAACTCACAACCTGGTGTACAGGCCGCTGGTCAAATCTGCAAGGGGTTTCCCTACAGAACTAAAGGCAGGGGCGACATGTAGGTAGGGCCTTACAGTTTCTAAGGTTAGTACCTGTCTTGGGTTGTGGGCCTATGGTTGCCTCTACCACTGCTGGTTTGAGCTTACACACTATACCAGAGATGCTGCACCTGTCATTTCTACCTGGCAGCTTTCTTCATTGTCAGACCTGCTCTCCACTTCTCTAACAGCCTCTGGGAACATACTTGCTACCTAGGTCTTATCTTTCCACCTCATCTGCTACCTGTTCCACAGTGATGGAGGAAAAACAGCAGCCTCTGGCCCTTGCATGGCATTCACCATGGGGAGACGGCGTGTCTTAGCTGATCTACAAGGCACAGGCAGAGGACCTACTATGTCTACAGCCACTCAAACACTGCGGAGCCCAAGCTGCCAACACACCTCAGGACTTACAGTTGGTCTGGGTGTCATCTGACATTCCAGGACAATCTCTGTGACAGGGACTTCAGTCTCTGGGTGATGGTCAAAAGGAGTTTTGTGGGCAACCAACATCAGTTGTGCATGAATACTCTCTAAGTACATCAGTTGGATGTGTTCCCTATGTGGTCTATTCCCTTGTACGTACATTGTTAGCTACCCTGTACATTAGCCCTTTCTGTTAGGGCCTACTCATAACCCCCATAACGTAAAGGCTGCTGCCAACTTTACGTGTCATGCCTTTCTAAGGTAGGTCATAGATATGAGCTTCTCTGAACTGATGGTGGCTCTTACTTCTTTTTAAGTTGGGACACTACAAAAGTGTCTAGGTTCGGATTGCTAAGGTCAGTATGGTTGGGGTTAGTGTGGTCATGCATATGCACCACTGGAGTTGGCAAACCACTAAGGACAGGAGCATCACTGGGAACTACAACAGGATCCAACAAGCTGAAACCAACATTCACTTCTTTGTGGGAAGTAGGCATACCAAAGGCAAAAGGCATGCTGGGTAGATGTACTGATATAGTCGCAGTAGTCTCTTCCTCTGGGCTGGTTGATGCTGTGGTTGGCTGCACTGGCAGGTTTCTATCTGCTGTGGTATTTTCCTCTGGGCTGTGCTGGTGCAGATGTAAACTGTGATAGCGTCTGCAAACCTGATAATCATACCACCTACCAGATCATTTTCTAGGACCACATCATTTGGAAGGACATCCATGACGGCAACACCTCTCAACTCTTGGTCAGCTGCCCAGTCCAGTTAGAACTTTGCCACTGGTACCTCTTGCTCCATTACATCTGCCACCTGCAGGTACCCCACTTGGATTGGCTGCAGGTGCCCCCTTGGTCATGAAGGTAACTCTGCAGAGTCCATCTGCTTCTCGTCCACTCCATCAAACTGACTGGAGTGGGAGCAGTCTCTTTGGGCTCACCACATGTTAAACAAGCATTCTAGTTTGGGGTGAGAATCTGGGGTGCTTGGAGTGTGGAACAGTTCATCCCCAGTGTGGCCGGAGAGACTAACCAGCCACACGTGTAATGGCGGCCGCGGCACCGAAGGGGTTAATCCTCAGCTGCCAGGCACCATTTGGACAATAGGCGCTTGGCGTCACTGTTAAATGTACTTACAGCGCTGGGCGCGGACTGTTTAAATATATGTTTAATGATGTGTTTTAACGTCATATGTAGTGCTCTGTGCACAGTTATAGGATTACATTTTTAACTGTATTTATATTTAAGATGTGCTCACCTGTATTTTAAAGGGAAAAATGCACTTACTATATCTGTCTGAATAAGGATCCCCTATCTTCTGGGAATAGGAAGTGTCATGCTAATGGCCCTGTCCTAGCAGAGAGGTGTGAATGACAAAACCCTTTTGATGTGCACGGCAGGTAGTGGCTGTGAGTGTCAGATTGGGTTGTGAACCTGTATTTATTTATGTAGCTGGTTTCATTGATATATGAATCCTGAATGGTAGATGCAGGAAGGAATAACATTTGTTTGGGAAATAAAATACAAACCGTATTTGAAGCTATGTGATAAATGTATCAATAGTGAATGTTAAACTGATAACCAACGTCTGTGGGACAGGAAAGAGGAAATTGTTTTATTCATTTGTTTGTATTTTGTAAGATATACTGATTGGATAGAAAGGACTCAGGGGGTACATGACCTCCTGTGGTACTGTGTGGTTTTATTGTATAAAAAGAGGAGGCCTGTGAGCCTCCAGAGTGCATTATACCATTTTGATTCTGCTGTAACATCTTGCTGTATTGCTCAGCCTTTTTGAAGGCTAAATTTGGGCAAATAAAAATCTTCTGCCTAAAGATGACGCTTTATCTTGTGACCTGCAGGCCTATGCAAAACATAGCCCCGTTCTCCGACAGTCCAGGGAGCACCCCAACGTCTCCAGGTTCCGCCAGCAACCGATAGAGGACTAGTGGGGATTCGTCAATATCACACATGTGTGGTAAAGCAGCGTGTCGGCACATACAGAGCAGAACCGTGGTTCCAAACGCCACGGCAGGTTAGGAGTTTGGTGGTGGCAGCATAAACCCGCCCACAGTGCAGTGGGTGGAGTCAGTAACAGGCGGTTACTGACGGTAAGCGGGAAACCCCTATGTGGCCAGGTCCCGTGTGACCTAAGCATCCATTCTGTGTACTGGGGACGGGACGCGAAAGTGGTGAGGTATTTCGTACGAAAGCCGTCCGGTCACACCCAGATGTTCAGTTTTCCCACAGCTGTAGTGCTTCTTGTCTAATCTGGGTCCCAGTGGTTGCTGATAAATTGCAGGGGTGGTTGCTGGCCAAAAGCACCCAGGTTGGAGGATGCTTGTTGTGGGTGTTGATGAGCAGAAGAGGGTGTCCCTCTGGTTCTAGTGTTTTGGGGCTGGTTGCTGATTAGGTGCTTTTGCCCTTGTGGCTGAATTGCTACATATTTGTCGGTTAGCAAGGCCACTATCTTCAAGCTGGGTGGCTATTAGTCTAGCACCCACTCCTTCACTTCTGGTGTGCACCTGTGATAGATCATTTCTTGGAATATCAGGTCAAGTAGTGCATCCTATGTGGTGGCATCAGATCCCTTCACCCACTTCACCACATACTGCCTCAGCTGAGCTGTTAGGTGCTCATGGGAGCTGGTAGGGTTCAAATTACCTAGTTTTGCCTTGTAAATGTTTGCTGTTTTACAATAAACGTACGAGTTTGGATGGAATATCGGAGCCCTGGCCGTCTCACACTTTATTACATCCAGCCCTAGGTGTCTGACCCACTCCTACTTAATGGAGTTTGCAAGTCCTTTCAAAAATGTATACATGTCTTTCAATGTTTTCATCACTGTCCACACATTTGGCAAACTGTATGGGTCCTAATCTGGGTACAGTAGCCGGCAATGTTCTTGGTGTCTACGGCTAGTGGTGCCCACTCGCCATACCACATACAAATAATGAGCACGCACTCTTGCTCTGTTGCCCTTTCTACCAATTTCGCTAGCCAATCGGCTATGGTATACGTAACACCCCCTAGCCCCAGGACATTGGGAATCCAGCCATGCAGGGGGATGTTGGGAAATATGGCTGCTGTGAGAAAGGACGAGGCTTGAAGAATGCACCAGGTCCTGAAGAAAGTCAGCTGTTGGGCTATCATTTTGGATGCTGCTGCCGTTAATGCTTCCCACATCGTCAGGTACAACTCCTACCAGCTCATAAGCATCTCCCTCATGATACTTTTTGTTGCATTGTAAGGGATTTCATTACCCTTTTCTTGGCACAACACTGGAAGATTGTTCTTGGACATTCTGCTGTAGTCAGCCATCCTGTTCTCCGGCTCTGCAGTTACTTCTCTCCTGAGAAACTCAGGTGACAGAAAAGCCACCTAGGATTATCCCACCACTATGCCACCAATATCTGTGACCAGATGCACCTTGCTGTGCCAGGTGATTACAAATTTGTTTGATCCCACTGGATTTGGGCTACTAGGGGATTTCCACTTGCCATCAGTAAGTGACTGTTGCTGATGGTGTAGTGGGCAGCTGCTCCCACCAAGCTCCTACAACGGTAGTTTGGAACCACTTCCTATCACCCAGGCCTTTGCCTCCGGCACCTGGAACCACTTACTTCTGGGTATGTGTGGACATATTGCTGCAACACCTCCTAGTTGGTGTCTGCTGATTCCCACTGGCCCCTCACCATGGACCAGTTCTCTGCAGGGTTGTTGGCAGAGGGCGGAGCTTAGAGACCCTGGGCTCAATACAGAACAGCCAGGGAACGAAATAGCAATTTGTGCAATTCTGTTGGTCGCAGGATGCAGATGCAGTGGTCATAAAGGCAAGATGTTTATTGCTCATAAAGTCTTTAAAAAGACTAAGGGCATAATTCAGTAAGGATGGCAGATGTTGCTAATTTTAAGAATTTGCTATCCTTTGGATCGCATGCTGGGTGCCGCCTATCACTGAGCAAGGTCACCCAGCATGCTGACCGCCGCCTCCCCCACTTCAACAAGCAGAAATTGCGATCGCATCGCAATTTCTGCTTGTTAGCAGAAATAGAGGAAGTCTCCTGCAGGCGCAGCTTAGCTGCACCCGGAGACCCGCTGCCATGTTCGTGATCACGCCCCAATGCGCCCCCATTTGGCTACCTCCGCCCCCGTTCATGCCGCACCGCCCCAGCAACGCTCCGTCTACACCCTGGAAACCTGCATCTTTTTCTCAGAAATTGCGGTTGGATAGCTTACTGCGATCCAACATGAATTAGGCTTTAAGTCCAGTCGCTAAAGGTGCGCACAGTGCAACAGGTTACAGCCCTGTCCCCTGACCTCTCACAAAATATAAATAAATACATCATGCATTTCAAAGGGGCATAATCTCCTCCTTCCTCTCACATATACAGTATATATACTGGTTTGTTTTACTAAAACACAATAAATTCTTTAAAACAAATTTTCACCCCAAACCTACTGGACATATTACAAGGGAAGTTCAATAGGTAAGGTAACAAGACCTCTCACATGTGTAATGTTCTCTAGTTCAGGCCAATTTCCCGCCAGGCCAGAGCATGTAGACCGCTGCTTCCCCCTCATGGACATTAGACTGCAGCTCATATCAGTCATAGTGTCCCAACATCAGATGTCATAGGGCAGAAACATGGTCACACATTGAGGTGCATAGTGCCATCAGATTTCGGAGTCTAAAAGGCTCATCACCATCTTTTTGAGGTGTACGGTGATAACGTCATGTGACGGCAACAGGTTTGGGGCACTGCCTTTGATGACGGCAGGACAGATATCCAAGATGAGCAGTGGACAAACATGTCTGCCACAGGCAGTGTACCAACCCGAAACCTGTTTCCGTGACATGACGCCATCACCGTACATTGCGACAAGTTGGGGATGAATTTCAGCTGCTGATGTTCCCTTTAGACGCAGAAATTGGATCACACTATGCACTTCAATGTGTGACCATGTTTCTGCCATCTTACAACTGATGTCACCATCTGGTCTGTCCTCCTGGTTGCTGTAGGTAAGTGTGCAGCGCTATGGGAAAGCCACTTCTGAGGGTCTCCTGATGTATTCTAACCACATAACGATTCCTGCACCATACTCAAGCCCACCCTTGTACAGGACCCAGACGCATCAGGTCATCAACCATGTTCCCATATTGGGGATGCTCAAATATTACTCTTCTCGAATCAAGGGGCTCATTATACACCATGGAAATGCTTGGATGCACAGAGATGACATCACTCCCTATGATATTGTTCATGCTCCCCCATCTGTGTCGGTGTCTGACAGCTGAATACTAGCGGCTCTATACAAGAATTATTGGAGTAGTGAGAAGGATGAGGATGGTTGTTGCACCATTTGGTACAGCTGTGAGACCACCGCCTATGTACTAAAGTGGAGTCACTGAAATTATGTAAGCTCCATCTGTTTTTTTTATTTTTATTTCTACATCATCACAAGGGTACCAGTATAAAATACTAACTGGCTAACATGGGAACCGGATTGAGTGGACACATTGTGTCTGCAGTGACCAGAAGTTATTGCTCTTCTCTCACCTGTCAGTCCTACTTGTGGCACAGCCAACGTCTGGGTTTCATCTTGCTGCTGGTTTCATGTGTAGTCTATGGAACTGGGGTGTCAGCCGACTGTCCTTTTTCTCTTTGCACTGCTGTAACCTGAAGATTTGTTTTGGCTCTGGTAGGAATTGTCTGATTTCAAGCAATGGTTATCTAATTTTCTCCTGACAGTTCAAGGTGGCTACTATATCAACACTGTCTTATTAGTATAAACACTGCTGGCCCACATTGTCCCCTGCTCATCAAATCTACAGGAGATGCCAGGCAACATTTTCTAGACCTGTGTTTCTCATCCTCAAGTATCCCCAACTGGTCATGTTTCCAGTGTTTCAGTCTGTGGAAGTAGGTGATATAATTACTGACCCAGCAGAGTACATTAATTCAACAAATCCACAAAACATAACATGGTACTTGAGGACTGGAGTTGAGATATCTTGTGTTCTGGACTGGTCCAGGACCCTTGGCCTACTAGATCTTGCATATTGAACGACAGACACATAACTTGGCCTGGATGGTTCTGTCGTTCCATGTAAGTTGATATCTGTGTAGCCACCATCTCATGGAAGGTCTCATCTCCCTGGCTAGTATCATTTTGGATTCCAGCAAGGTAAATGGTTGGCAGTATAATGAGATAATTTCCTTAGTTTGCCTATCTTTTCTTACAGAGTCCAGAATTGATCTTAAGAAAGAAATCTTCATTGCAGATCAGAGATTTTCAACCTTTTACAACTCACGGCACACTGAACAAGATCTAAATATTGCCAAGGCACACATTTTTTTTTACTAGGATATAATGGTGATGCATGGTGCAGTTGCGTGTCCTAGGATGTCATGTCGCAGTTTCTCCATAGGTCACGCCTGAGCCACGTCTGAGAAAGCCAGAAGAGCCCAACACTGCCCGGGCCCAAAATTAGAACTGGTTCTGCCACCACTAAACCCATCAGTATTGATCGTTCCAGGGCCTCAGTAGCGGCAAAACACTGACGGGCCTGGCTCTGCTTCTATGATGGCACACCTGGAGACTGCTCAGGGCACACTAGTGTACCACGGCACAGTGGTTGAAAAAAATTGGATTTTAATTACCTACCGGTAAATCCTTTTCTCGTAGTCCGTACAGGATGCTGGGGTTCCATTTAGTACCATGGGGTATAGACGGGTCCACTAGGAGCCATAGACAGTATAGAAGTTTGATTAGGTGTGCTGGCTCTTCCCTCGATGCCCCTTCTACCAGACTCAGTCTAGGAAACTGTGCCCGAGGAGACGGACAAACTTTGAGAGAAGGATATAGAAAAAGGATAGTGGTGAGATTTCGAACCAGCACAACCATAACAAGAGGAAAGCCATGATAACCCAACATGTAAACAGGGACAGCAACAGCTGAACTAAGCCACATAACTTAACCAAGTAACAGTGCAGGAAGAATGAAGCATGGACTAAGAGAAAAGGATTTACCGGCAGGTAATTAAAATCCTATTTTCTCTTCCATCCTGGGGGATACTGGGAATCCATTTCAAACTATGGGTATGTACCAAAGCTCCCAAACCGGGTGGGAGAGTGCTGAGGTTCCTGCAGAACTGATTGACCAAACTGAAAGTCCTCAGAGGCCAAAGTATCAAACTTGTAAAACGTAGCAAACGTGTTCGAACCTGACCAAATAGCTGCTCGGCAGAGCTGTACAGCCAAGACACCACAGGCAGCCACCCAAGAAGAACCCACTAACCTAGTAGAGTGGGCCTGTACAGATTTTGGAACTGGCATGCCTGCCGTGGAATAAGCATGCTGGATAGTGAGCCTGATCCAGCGTGCAATTGACTACTTTGAAGCAGGACACCCGATTTTATTGGGATCATAGAGAACGAACAGCGAGTCCGATTTCCTGTGACGCGCTGTTCTCTTAACAGACACCTTCAAGCCCTTACAACATCTAAAGACTTTGAAGTAGCAGAGGTGTCCGTAACAACCGGAACCACAATAGGTTGGTTAATATGAAACGCGGTCACCACCTTAGGAAGAAATTGCTGAGTTCAACTCTGTCCTCATGGAAAATTAGGTAGGGGCTTTTGTAAGACAACGCCCCCAACTCCGACACACATCTTGCTGAAGCCAATGCCAACAGTGTGACGGTCTTCCACACAAGGTACTTTACGTCTACTTCCTGTAACGGTTCAAAGCAGTCCGATTGGAGGAACTGCAGGACCAAGTTGAGAGCCCAAGGTGCCGTGGGAGGCACAAAGGGAGGTTGGATGTGCAGAACACCTTTCAAGTACGTCTGAACCTTAGGGAGAGAAGTCAATTGTTTCTGAAAGAAAATAACAACAAGGCAGAAATCTGGACTTTTATGGAGCCTAGACGTAGGCCCAAATCCACTCCCGACTGCAGAAAAATATACGTTATGGTAAGAACTTACCGTTGATAACGGTATTTCTCCTAAGACCACAGGATCCACGGGATAACAATGGAATATGATGAAGCGACAGCGGATTGGCACCAATCGGTCAAAGCTTTTCCGGCCTCCCAGCATGCAACGGGCCCGTCCATATATCCCCTCCTCCTTGCTCAGGCAAATCAGTTGTATTCCAAAGCACAAGGCAGGAGCATCATAGATAGCCCTAATCAGGCGATAAGAACACACATGCCCACTCTTCCGTACAAGAATGAAGAGGTTAGTGAGTAAAAGAATCCTCAAATCAGGTGCGTCAGGGTGGGATCCCTGTGGATCCTGTGGACTAAGGAGAAATACCGTTATCAACGGTAAGTTCTTACCATAACGTATATTTTTCCGGCAGGGTCCACAGGTTATCCACAGGATAACTATGGGATTTTCCAAAGCAATTTAGTGGTGGGGACGCTCCTGATTGGTATCCAAGGCATAATGTCTAATGAATGTGTTAATGGAAGACCATGTGGCTGCCTTACATATCTGTTCTGCTGAAGCACCACATTGTGCTGCCCATGATGGACCTACCTTACGAGTAGAGTGAGCAGAGACAATAGCCGGAACAGGGAGATCAGCCTGAGAATATGCTTCTGAAATCGTCATCCGAAGCCATCTTGCCAGTGTCTAGTTATCAGCAGGCCATCCTCTCTTGTGAAATCTGTAGAGAATGAAGAGAGAATCTGTTTTTCTGATACGATCCACGTAGATCCTTAATGCATGGATCACGTCCAGCGATGCATCTCCCGCAGAATGGGCCCGGTACCTGGAAAGCCGTGACTACAATTTCTTCATTAAGGTGGAATTTAGACACCACCTTCGGAAGATACCCAGATCTAGTTCTGAGAACTGCTTTATCTGGATAAAAAAAATCAGAAATGGGGAATGACATGATAATGCCCATAAATCTGATGCTCTTCTAGCTGACGCCATAGCCAGTAGAAAGAGAATTTTAGCTGTCAACCATTTAAGCTCCACTTTATTAAGTGGTTCAAACGGGGCAACTTGAAGGGCTTTCAGGACTAGACTTAAGTCCCAAGGCACTGTAGGAGGAACAAAAGGAGGTTGAATGTGCATTCCCTGGAAAAAAGTATGCACATCCTGTAAATTGGCAATTTTGGAACCATACACTCAATGCCGACACTTGCACTATCAAGGAAGCCACCTTCAAACCTTTATCCATTCCTGCCTGAAGGACTGCTAAGACCCTGGAAACTCTGAAAGCCTCCATTTTTCGTTCACTGCACCAATGAATATAGGTTTGCCATATTCGGTGATAAATGCGAGCTGAGGAAGGTTTCCTTGCTCTGAGCATAGTTTGAATTACCTGTTGTGAGAATCCTCTCGACTTCAGGATAGAGGTTTCAAGAGCCACGTCGTCAAAGACAGTTGATCCAGATGTCTGTGATAACAAGCACCCTGCATCAGTAGATCTGGACATTGAGGGAGCAGAAGTGGATCATCCATCGACATCCTCTGCAGATCTGTGTACCAATGTCTTCTGGGCCAAGCCAGAGCTATTATTATCACGGCACCTTTCCCTTGCTTTATCTTTCTCACCACCCTGGGTAATAGGGTGATTGGAGGAAACACATAAGCTAGATGAAAATCCCATCTCTCCAACAGGGCATACACAAAGATCACTCTGGGATCTTTTGTTGACCCAGATGCGAGAACTTTGTTGTTCAGACGGGACGCCATGAGATCTATCTCTGGCAATCCCACCTGTCTACTAGAGTCTGGAAGACCTCCGGGTGTAGAGACCATTCGCTTGCCTGAATGGCGTGTCAACTGAGAAAGTCCGCTTCCCAGTTTAGGACTCCCGGAACGAACACTGCGGACAAGGCTGGATGAAGTTCTGCACACTTTAGTATGCGACTTACCTCCTTAATTGCTTTTTCGGCTGCGAGTTCCTCCCTTATGGTTGAGGTACGCTACAGCCGTCGCATTTTCCGAGCGGGTTTGGACTGGTTTTCCCCGAAGAATGTCCTTTGCCTGAATCAGTGCCATGTATATGGCTGGAAGTTCCAATATGTTTATTGGCAGGCAACTTTCTTCCCTGGTCCATTGCCCCTGAAAACACAACCTTCCTGACACTGCTTCCCAACCCTGGAGACTGGCGTCTGTTGTCAGAATTTCCCAATCTGATATCCAAAGGGGTCTCCCCTTGTCCAGTTGGGATGTCTGTAGCCACCAGGCTAATGATCTTCTTACTTCTATTGTAAGAGACATGGTCTGTGTTTTTATCATCTGATGCAACCCATTCCATTTGGCAAGAATCAGACGCTGCAGAGGCCTCGAGTGGAATTGTGCATACTCCACCATGTCGAATGTTGACACCATTAAACCCATCACGCGCATTGCTGCGTGAATGGATACCTTTTGACTGTGTAAGAAGTCCTGAATCCTTGACTGGACCTTGGATATCTGTTCAGAGGTAAACTTATTCTCTGAAGACCTGAATCCAGTACAGTCCCCAAGTGAGTCATCTGTTGTGACGGAACCAGAGACGATTTTGCCCAGTTTATGAGCCACCCGTGGTTCTGCAGACATGTTATTGTCTGTTGCACATGACATAAGAGCAAATCCTGCGTCTGTGCAAGGGTTAAAAGATCGTCGAGGTATGGAAAAATTCTTATCCCCTGCTGGCGGAGATAAACTGCCATTACCACCATATTCTTGGTAAATACTCTGGGAGCTGTGGCTTACCCAAAAGGTAGGGCCTGGAACTGAAAATGCTGTTGGAGGATAGCGAACCTGAGATAGCACTGATGGGACAGTGCTATAGGAACATGTAGGTAAGCATCCTGTATATCCAGGGATATCATATAATCCCCTGGTTCCATGGCCAAAATAATGGAACGTAACGTCTCCATGTTAAACCAAGGTACCCAAATGTATTTGTTCAGTACTTTGAGATTGAGAATGGGACGAAAAGACCCATTTGGCTTCTGAACTAAAAACAGGTTGGAGTAAAAACCCCTGTCCCCGTTGTGCAGGAGGAACTGTAATGACTACTCCTGAGTGAAGCAATTTCTGAACTGCCTCTGGCCTTTGTCTCTACCCGAGACGGGCTGGTACATAAAAAACCTTTGAGGAGGGTGCTTCTTGAAGGCAAAAGCATAACTTAGAGATACCGCTTCCTGCACCCAGGCATCTGTTGTAGACTGCTGCCAGATCTGTGCAAACTGAAGAAGTCGGTCCCCCAGGTGGAGGCCCGCACCATCAGGCTGATGGTTTATTATGTCTTCCCAACCGGTCATCTGGTAGCCCAATGCTTTTTAGTCTTACCAGACTTGTTGTATTGGGGCTGCTTGCCATCACTTTTTCCTTTAGCTTTTCCTTGAGACCGAAAGGGCCAAAAAGCCGTAACTTTAGGTTTGAAGTTGTATGTGGAAGGAAACTTGACCTTCTTGGAGTCTGCTTCTAACTCCAGAATATCTGTCAATTCTTTACCAAAAAGAATATCTCCAGAAAAAGGTAAGGATTCCAAAACCTTCTTAGATTCTGAATCAGCTTTCCACGTACGTAGCCAAACTGCTCTGCAAGCAGCTATTGTTGAAGCTGATGCCCTGGAGGCAATAGTACCCATATCCAATGCTGCTTCTTCCAGGAACATTGCAGCCTGTTTTATACTGTATGTGGTATATGGGATTTTTCCTCTCTAGAAGCTATAGAAAAATCCCCCTCCAATGCATCAGCCCAGGCAGCCACTGCCTTTGCCATCCAAGCTGAAGCCATGGCTGGCCTTTTGACTGCCCCAGACAGGGAAAAAAATGGTTTTTAGAAAACCATTCACTCTCCTATCTGTGACATCATTTAATGATGTTGAAGGCAAAGGTAATGTAGATTTTCGCACTAATCAAATTACATGCGTATCTACTTTAGGAGCCCCCTCCCTCTTTAAACAATCCCAGCTAGAAGAGGATAATTGGAATTCCAATTCTTAGGAATTCAAAACTTCTTATTGGGCATAACCCAAGCCTCTTCCATAATTTCCGTCAGCTGATCTGACCCTGGAAACTCAGTCTTAACTGTTTTGGGACGTTTAAACACAGGTGCCTTGGTTTTTAACACAGGCTCTGCTGAATCCTCTAATGATAGAATGGCTTTCGTTGCTTTAATTAACTCAGCTATATCCACTGAGCTGAGACCTTCCTCCTCCTCTTCGTATGCCGAAGTAGAATTAATTGAGCTTTCCTCTTCCGATGAATCCTCATCTGAATCATGTGTAGCCTGTGAAGGTGAAGATTTACTTACCACCGGTTTATCAGCATGTTTCTTTTGAGAAGCTGCTGCTGGAAGTGACACACCATAGGTGGGGAGCTGCATGTAAGGGTTAATAGTGTAACCTATCCCTGGTACAGGAGTTGGAGGAATTATCCGTGCAGCTACAGTATACGGGATAAAGTCTGTGCAAACTTAGCCCAAGGTGGATCCATCTGCACCTGAATCTGCCTTGTATTTTTCATTAACCCCTGATGAAGCTAAAACAATTTGCACATAAACCATCCTGAACCAGATCCTCAGAGGATAACACTGTTTTGCAAGACAAACATGATATGAGTGTTGGTGTTGCTGTGAGTGTACCTTCCTCACCTTTGCTGCTCTTAGACATGATAAATAATCAACACTTCCACAGTGTACTGCACTATGTGACAGTAATCACTTCAAATTTCTTAAAGTGATACACAATCCGAACCTACCCATGCACCAGCATTGAGGATCGGAATAAACAAACTGACAGAAATATAGTAAAAGGAAAAGAAAGGGACGACCCGGCACTGGTCTCTATATCAAAGATGAAATTGAATGAATAAACCAGAATTCGGACAATTAAGATATATTTACATAAATGATCAAATCTCTGTCCAGTTTGGTGGTGCGCCCAGAGCCAGAGAGAGCATATGTCAATAGTGAGAGAAGAAAGGAAGGCTCTTGTGTGGTCGCACTCTTAATTAATTGAAATAAATTTCAGTAGTTTTAATTATTCATGAAGGATAATAAAATATAACTTTTATTGGATATACATTATAAAGAATTTCTCGTGATTACCCATTAAACAACATAGGATCCAAAAAAATGAATGTGGTAAAATAAATATTAAATTGAAAAATAAGGGAATGTTCTGGTCCTGTCTCACAGAATGTGATAAGAAAGGTTGTAGACACTTCAATGTTCTACACCCGTTTCAGCCCGACCACTTCAGAAAATCTGTATTGATGAGACCAACATATGGTCAATTGTCAAATGTATCAGTATTGGACAGGTCCGGCGGTAAGTAGTGAGACATTACCCACTTCCCACCGGTCACCAACCAAATGCACAGGTGTATGTTATTTATATAAAGGACTCAGAGGGTCTTGAGCGATTATATAGTCAGAATATGGAATCGTAGGGTAAAGATATTGTAGGAAGGATAGAAACAAGTGGTGATACTGCTGTTGGCGTCAGATAACGCACATCATGAAGATGAAAAGTCTACTACACTGGGTATTCCCTGTGAGTCTCCCCCTTACACCGTATAGCTTCCAAGATCGGACGAGATCGGGCACTGGCAGTGTGGTATGGTAGTAGACAGATAGGTGGGATAGACGCCAATGAGAGTGCACCTATATAAAGAGATGTGACAATTGGTCACAATAGATGTGGATCTGCTTTCTACGTTAGGCTGGATGCAACAGGTCCCACGCTAGTGATATTGTGTACCCTGGATCGTAGATGAGAGTCCACAGAAAAAACAGGATTAAGAGCAGAAATCGTCAATAATAATGTGCAATATGTCCTGGTAGCAAACATTTGCTGACATCAAGCACATGCACAAGAATAATACATGTTAGATATAAACATTGGTAATGCCGTGAACGAATTCTGACCCCACAATGGAAAAACCAAAAATATATATGTATATATATATATATATGCTGATATGGAGGCTTAAATATCAGATCGATGGAGTAGCTCAATGTGACTCCAAATAGAGAATTATACAATATTCCTTGGTTATGAGGAAATAGTAATAGCCTAGGATGCTGGTTAGAATAACCCCCTGATGATTATATGCATACAAAGTGATTCAACTGACACAAAAAGGAGAAAATAAACATATATGTCACAATAAAGTAGACATAAAGCCTTCCTTTCTTCTCTCACTATTGACAGAAATATAGTAAAGTCAGCAATCACACTAGCAGTCAGTCACAGGTTATACATTAGTATAATAAGCAATATGAGCATATCATCAACTACAAACACATTTAAAGTATGTAGGAGAACATATTACTGCATCATGTTCGCAAATGTGAAAGAAACCACAGTAATAGTATACAGACTCATATGCAATAGGCACTTATCTAACTATTCATACTCAAAAGGTAGATAGAGACTTAGTGCTGTATAGCCCGTACTCAGTAGAGTGGGATACAGGGAGACTCACCTCGCTTCCAGGACTGATCAATACGTTAGCGAACGCTGAGTGGATCCAGACAATACTAGGGTACACTGCCGCTCC
Source organism: Pseudophryne corroboree (assembly GCF_028390025.1). NCBI lineage: Eukaryota > Metazoa > Chordata > Amphibia > Anura > Myobatrachidae > Pseudophryne > Pseudophryne corroboree. The sequence continues at coordinate 6,063,320 of NC_086448.1, forward strand.
ATGAACCTATGTGAACACAGACGCTCAGTGAACACGGTCGCACCAGTCACACAGCCGCCTATGCTGCGATTGGGTCCCCTACGTACACAGCGTCTGAGAGGGAAGCGGGAAACAGTTCATGGCGGGAGACTCCAAAGAAACTGGTCATGAACCGGGGGAGGGGCGACCAGGAGAGCATCTGACTCCTCACTGCTGACATCAAACCTAGGGATCGTGGCCTCATACGAATCCTGGAGCCTCTGATCCCTAAGGCCTAGCGATGGTGCACCCGTCATCGACTGTTTGGTGGTGTCCTTCCCAAAACAGTGCTGCTGTGTCCGTATTCCCCTTCTAAGCGGAACTGATGCCTTACCTTCTCCCCGTGCTCCAGCCACAGCCTGGTAATGTCTGCTGGACCTGCTAGTATATCCGACACAGACGCCCGCCGAAACAGCACTTGTGCCGTGGGTAAGCATTGTCGCGACCCGGCGGAGAGTTGTTGGGGTGACTATTTCTAAGGTACGTATAAGAGGCTGTTTAGAAAGATCACTCAAAAAGAATAAGACTATAAAATTAAAATAGGAAAGCTTAGGGCTGCTAAAAACCAGCATCCCTCTGACCATGGTCCGGCTCCTGCCGCACCAAACAAAAACCTGAATTGCCTCAGCAAGGAGGCGGGGATATATGGACGGGCCCGTTGCATGCTGGGAGGCCGGAAAAGCTGTGACCGAGTGGTGCAAATCTGCTGTCGCTTCATCATGTCCCATTGTTATCCTGTGGATAACCTGTGGACCCTGCCGGAGAAAGCAGGAAACGTCCCAGATGAAATTCCACCACAGAATATTGGGGGTCATTCCGAGTTGTTCGCTCGCTAGCTGTTTTTAGCAGCCGTGCAAACGCTAAGCTGCCGCCCTCTGGGAGTGTATCTTAGCTTAGCAGAAGTGCGAACGAAAGGATCGCAGAGCGACTACAGAAAAATATTGTGCAGTTTCTGAGTAGCTCCAGACCTACTCAGCGCTTGCGATCACTTCAGACCATTCAGTTCCGGATTTGACGTCACAAACACGCCCTGCGTTCGCCCAACCATGCCTGTGTTTTTCCTGGCACGCCTGCGTTTTTTTGAACACTCCCTGAAAATGGTCAGTTGACACCCAGAAACGCCCTCTTCCTGTCAATCACTTTGCGGCCAGCAGTGCGACTGAAAAGATTTGCTAGACCTTGTGTAAAACTACATTGGCTGTTGTGAAAGTACGTTGCGCATGCGCAGAAGTGCCTTTTTGTGCATCATCGCTGCGCAGCAAACATTTTTAGCAAGCGAACAACTCGGAATGACCCCCCATTGTCTGCTCTCACACCAAGAGACATATTTTCTCCAGATACGGTGGTAATGTTTAGACGTGGATCATAGTTGGGATGACCTTGTCAGGAATCCCCTTCCTGGCTAGAATCAGCTGTTCAACTTCCATGCCGTTAAACGTAGCCGCGGTAAGTCTAGATAGATGAACGTGCCCTGTTTCAGAAGATCCTCGCGAAGAGGTAGAGGCCACGGATCTTTGAGGAGCATCTCTAGAAGATCTGCATACCATGCCCTTTGTGGCCGGTACGGATCAATGAGGATTGCGTGAACCTTTTCCCTTTTTAGACTTTTTAGAATTCTTGGGATCAGAGGAAGTGGAGGAAACACGTACACCAGCTGGTAGCCCCACGGAGTTGTCAGAGCATCTACTGACACTGCTTGAGTGTCTCGACCTGGAACAATACCGCTTGAGCTTCTTGTTGATTCGAGAGGCCATCATGTTGATTTGCAGATGTTGCCACCGACATGTCAACCACTGGAACACCTCTTGGTGAAGGCCCCATTCCCCTGGGTGCAGGTCGTGTCTGCTGAGGAAGTCTGCTTCCCAGTTGTCTACTCCCGAGATGAAGACCGCCGACAACGCCACTGCGTGTTTTTCTGCCCAGAGGAGAATTCTTGACACCTCTGACATTGTCGCTCTGCTTTTCGTTCTGCCCTATCAGTATATGTACGTCACTGCCGTCACATTGTCTGACTGGACCTGAATAGCCTGATTCTGAAGAAGAATTGCGGCCTGCTCAAGGGCATTGTAGATAGCCTTAAGTTTCAGGATGTTTATTGGAAGGACGACTTCCTGACTTGACCATCTTCCCTGAAACTGCACCCCCTGGGTGACTGCGCCCTTACCTCTGAGGCTTGCGTCTGTGGTTAGAATCCAATTTTGAATCCCGAACCTCTGACCCTCGATGAAGTGAGAAGTTTGTAACCACCACAGGAGGGAGATCCTGGCTTTTGGAGACAGACGAATGTGCATGTGAAGATGCGATCCAGACCATTTGTCCAACAGATCCAGCTGGAAGGGCCTCGCATGAAACCTTCCATACTGAATCACCTCGTAAGAGGCCATCATTTTCCTCAGAAGGCGTATGCAGAGATGCACCAAGATCCGGGTTGGTCTCAGG